>NC_088413.1:2610754-2623278 GCF_034236695.1 Oncorhynchus nerka | reverse complement strand
CCGTAATACCCTGTATATAGCCTCCACATTGACTCTGTACCGTAATACCCTGTATATAGCCTCCACATTGACTCTGTACCGTAATACCCTGTATATAGCCTCCACATTGACTCTGTACCGTAATACCCTGTATATAGCCTCCACATTGACTCTGTACCGTAATACCCTGTATATAGCCTCCACATTGACTCTGTACCGTAATACCCTGTATATAGCCTCCACATTGACTCTGTACCGTAATACCCTGTATATAGCCTCCACATTGACTCTGTACCGTAATACCCTGTATATAGCCTCCACATTGACTCTGTACCGTAATACCCTGTATATAGCCTCCACATTGACTCTGTACCGTAATACCCTGTATATAACCTCCACATTGACTCTGTACCGTAATACCCTGTATATAGCATCCACATTGACTCTGTACCAGTACCCCCTGTATATAGCCTCCACATTGACTCTGTACCGGTACACCCTGTATATAGCCTCCACATTGACTCTGTACCGTAATACCCTGTATATAGCCTCCACATTGACTCTGTACCGTAATACCCTGTATATAACCTCCACATTGACTCTGTACCGTAATACCCTGTATATAGCCTCCACATTGACTCTGTACCGTAATACCCTGTATATAGCCTCCACATTGACTCTGTACCGTAATACCCTGTATATAGCCTCCACATTGACTCTGTACCGTAATACCCTGTATATAACCTCCACATTGACTCTGTACCAGTACCCCCTCCTGTATATAGCCTCCTGTATATAGCCTCCTGTATATAACCTCCTGTATATAGCCTCCTGTATATAGCCTCCTGTATATAGCCTCCTGTATATAACCTCCTGTATATAGCCTCCTGCATATAAGCCTCCTGTATATAGCCTCCCATATTACCTCCTGTATATAGCTCTGCATATAGCCTCCTGTATAGCCTCCTGTATATAGCCTCCTGTATATAGCTCCTGTATACAGCCTCCTGTATATAGCCTCCTGTATATAACCTCCTGTATATAGCCTCCTGTATATAACCTCCTGTATATAGCCTCCTGTATATAACCTCCTGTATATAGCCTCCTGTATATAACCTCCTGTATATAGCCCCTGTATATAGCCTCCTGTATATAGCCTCTGTATATAGCCTCTGTATATAGCCTCCTGTATATAGCCTCTGTATATAGCCTCCTGTATATAACCTCCTGTATAGCCTCCCTGTATATAGCCTCCTGTATATAGCCTCCTGTATATAACCTCCTGTATATAGCCTCCTGTATATAGCCTCCTGTATAGCCTCCTGTATATAACCTCCTGTATATAGCCTCCTGTATATAACCTCCTGCCTCCTGTATATAGCCTCCTGTATATAGCCTCCTGTATATAGCCTCCTGTATATAGCCTCCTGTATATAACCTCCTGTATATAGCCTCCCTGTATAACCTCCTGTTATAATCCTCTGTATATAGCCTCCTTACCTTTTATAGCCTTTATATAGCCTCCTGTATATTTTTAATTTACTTTTTATTAGATTTTTAAACTTTAGTTTATTTAGTAAATATTTTCTTAATTCTATTTCAACTGCATTGTTGGTTAGGGGGCTTCTAAGTCAGTATTACATGATACCTGTTGGTTAGGGGCTTCTAAGTCAGTATTACATGATACCTGTTGGTTAGGGGTCTTCTAAGTCAGTATTACATGATACCTGTTGGTTAGTGGCTTCTAAGTCAGTATTACATGATACCTGTTGGTTAGGGGGCTTCTAAGTCAGTATTACATGATACCTGTTGGTTAGTCTTCTAAGTCAGTATTACATGATACCTGTTGGTTAGGGGCTTCTAAGTCAGTATTACATGATACCTGTTGGTTAGGGGGCTTCTAAGTCAGTATTACATGATACCTGTTGGTTAGTCTTCTAAGTCAGTATTACATGATACCTGTTTTTAGGGTCTTCTAAGTCAGTATTACATGATACCTGTTGGTTAGGGTCTTCTAAGTCAGTATTACATGATGCCTGTTGGTTAGTCTTCAAGTCAGTATTACATTACCTGTTGGTTAGGGTCTTCTAAGTCAGTATTACATGATACCTGTTGGTTAGGGTCTTCTAAGTCAGTATTACATGATACCTGTTGGTTAGGGGCTTCTAAGTCAGTATTACATGATACCTGTTGGTTAGGGTCTTCTAAGTCAGTATTACATGATACCTGTTGGTTAGGGGCTTCTAAGTCAGTATTACATGATACCTGTTGGTTAGGGGCTTCTAAGTCAGTATTACATGATACCTGTTGGTTAGGGCTTCTAAGTCATATGATACCTGTTGGTTAAGGTCTTCTAAGTCAGTATTACATGATACCTGTTGGTTAGGTCTTCTAAGTCAGTATTACATGATACCTGTTGGTTAGGGGTCTTCTAAGTCAGTATTACAGATACCTGTTGGTTAGGGCTTCTAAGTCAGTATTACATGATACCTGTTGGTTAGGTCTTCTAAGTCAGGTGTTACAGATACCTGTTGGTTAGGGCTTCTAAGTCAGTATTACATGATACCTGTTGGTTAAAGGCTTCTAAGTCAGTATTACATGATACCTGTTGGTTAGGGGCTTCTAAGTCAGTATTACATGATACCTGTTGGTTAGGGGCTTCTAAGTCAGTCTTACTAAGTCAGTATTACATGATACCTGTTGGTTAGTCTTCTAAGTCAGTATTACATGATACCTGTTGGTTAGTCTTCTAAGTCAGTATTACATGATACCTGTTGGTTAGTCTTCTGCAAGTCAGTATTACATGATACCTGTTGGTTAGGGCTTCTAAGTCTTTACATGATACCTATATTAGGGCTTCTAAGTCAGTATTACATGATACCTGTTGGTTAGTCTTCTAAGTCAGTATTACATGATACCTGTTGGTTAGGGGCTTCTAAGTCAGTATTACATGATACTGTTGGTTAGTCTTCTAAGTCAGTATTACATGATACCTGTTGGTTAGGGGCTTCTAAGTCAGTATTACATGATACCTGTTGGTTAGGGGTCTTCCTAAGTCAGTATTACATGATACCTGTTGGTTAAGTCAGTATCTGGTTAGGCTTCTAAGTCAGTATTACATGATACCTGTTGGTTAGGGGCTTCTAAGTCAGTATTACATGATACCTGTTGGTTAGTCTTCTAAGTCAGTATTACATGATACCTGTTGGTTAGTCTTCTAAGTCAGTATTACATGATACCTGTTGGTTAGGGGGCTTCTAAGTCAGTATTACATGATACCTGTTGGTTAGTCTTCTAAGTCAGTATTACATGATACCTGTTGGTTAGTCTTCTAAGTCAGTATTACATGATACCTAAGCTGGTTAGGGCTTCTAAGTCAGTATTACATGATACCTACTTCTAAGTCAGTATTACATGATACCTGTTGGTTAGGGCTTCTAAGTCAGTATTACATGATACTGTTGGTTAGTCTTCTAAGTCAGTATTACATGATACCTGTTGGTTAGGGGCTTCTAAGTCAGTATTACATGATACCTGTTGTATTTGGCGCACTTGATACATTTGATTTTCATTTGTTGTGTCTCTCCCTTTCCATCTTTCTCTTTCCATCTTTCTCTCTCACTCTCTGTCTCTCTCCACTCTCCTCTCCCCTCTGTCTCTCCACTCTCCCTCTCCCTCTGTCTCTCCACTCTCTCCCTCTGTCTCTCCACTCTCTCCCTGTCTCTCCACTCTCTCCCTCTGTCTCTCCACTCTCTCCCTCTCTCCTCTCTCCTCTGTCTCTCCACTCTCTCCTCTCCTCTGTCTCTCCACTCTCTCCTCCTCTGTCTCTCCACTCTCTCCCTCTGTCTCTCCACTCTCTCCTCTGTCTCCACTCTCTCCTCTGTCTCTCCACTCTCTCCCCTGTCTCTCCACTCTCTCCCTCTGTCTCTCCACTTCTCTCCCTCTGTCTCTCCACTCTCTCCCTCTGTCTCTCCACTCTCTCCCTCTGTCTCTCCACTCTCTCCTGTCTCTCCACTCTCTCCTCTGTCTCTCTCTCCACTTCTCTCCCTGTCTCTCCACTTCCCTCTCCCTCTGTCTCTCCACTCTCCTCTCCCTCTGTCTCTCCACTCTCTCTCCCTCTGTCTCTCCACTCTCTAAAAATCTGCCCTCCACTAAAATCTCTCTTCTCCCTCTGTCTCTCCACTTCCTCCCTCTCTCCCTCTCCTCTGTCTCCCTCTCTGTCTCTCCACTCTCTCCCTCTGTCTCTCCACTTCCCCTGTCTCTCCACTTCCTCTGTCTCTCCACTATCTCCCCTCCCTCTGCACTCTCCCTCTGTCTCTCCACTCTCTCCTCTCCCACTCTCCTCTGTCTCTCCACTCTCTCCCTCTGTCTCTCCACTTTCTCCCTGTCTCTCCACTCTCTCCTCTGTCTTCCACTCTCTCCTGTCTCTCCACTCTCTCTCCCTCTGTCTCTCCACTCTCCCCTCTGTCTCTCCACTCTCTCCCTCTCTCCTCTCTCCCTCTCTCCCTCTGTGTCTCTCCTCTGTCTCTCCCTCTGTCTCTCTCTCCTTTCCCTCTGTCTCTCCACTCCCTCCCTCTGTCTCTCCATGTCTGTAGTTTGAGAGTGCTCCATTCTCTCCATCTGCCCACCATCTATAATATGTTCTCCAGACCCTTCCCTCTGTCTCTCCTCTCTCCCTCTAGTCTCAGCTTCTTCCCTCTGTCTCTCTCTCCCCTCTTCTCCTAACTTCTCCCTCTCTCCCTCCACTCTTCTTCTCCAGAAATCCCTCTGTCTCTCTCTCTCTCTCCCTCTGTCTCTCTCTCTCTCCCCTCTGTCTTCTGTCTGTAGGTTGAGAGTGCATTTGCCCACAAGCCCCACCATCTATAATATGTTCTGGCAGACCCTCCTCTGCAGAAATTGCACAGGTAGGAACAGCTTCTTCTCATTAACACTGAGGTGGGAAAGTTCCCCGTAACTTTCGAGGTGTTCAGCTTTTCCAGAAATCCTGGTAAATTAACACTGAGGAATGGGACAGACAGTAACAGACAGTAAATTAACACTGAGGTGTGGGACAGACAGTAACAGACAGTAAATTAACACTGAGGTGTGGGACAGACAGTAACAGACAGTAAAATTAACACTGAGGTGTGGACAGACAGTAACAGTAAATTAACACTGAGGTGTGGGACAGACAGTAACAGTCAGTAAATTAACACTGAGGTGTGGGACAGACAGTAAATTAACACTGAGGTGGGACAGACAGTAACAGACAGTAAATTAACACTGAGGTGTGGGACAGTAACAGACAGTAAATTAACACTGAGGTGTGGGACAGACAGTAACAGACAGTAAATTAACACTGAGGTGTGGGACAGACAGTAACAGACAGTAAATTAACACTGAGGTGTGGGACAGACAGTAACAGTCAGTAAATTAACACTGAGTGTGGGACAGACAGTAACAGTCAGTAAATGAACACTGAGGTGTGGGACAGTAACAGACAGTAAATTAACACTGAGGTGTGGGACAGACAGTAACAGACAGTAAATTAACACTGAGGTGTGACAGACAGTAACAGACAGTAAATTAACACGGAGGTGTGGGACAGACAGTAACAGACAGTAAATTAACACTGAGGTGGGGACAGACAGTAACAGACAGTAAATTAACACTGAGGTGTGGGGACAGACAGTAAATTAACACTGAGGTGTGGGAGACAGACAGTAAATTAACACAGGGTGTGGGACAGACAGTAACAGACAGTAAATTAACACTGAGGTGGGACAGACAGTAACAGACAGTAAATTAACACTGAGGTGAGACAGAGACAGTAAATTAACACTGAGGTGTGGGACAGACAGTAACAGACAGTGAATTAACACTGAGGGGACAGACAGTAACAGACAGTAAATTAACACTGAGGTGTGGGACAGACAGTAACAGACAGTAAATTAACACTGAGGTGTGGGACAGACAGTAACAGACAGTAAATTAACACTGAGGTGTGGGACAGACAGTAACAGACAGTAAATGAACACTGAGGTGGGACAGACAGTAAATTAACACTGAGGTGTGGGACAGACAGTAACAGGCAGTAAATTAACACTGAGGTGTGGGATTAACAGACAGTAAATTAACACTGAGGTGTGGGACAGACAGTAAATTAACACTGAGGTGTGAGATAGTAACAGATAGTAAATTAACACTGAGGTGTGGGACAGAACAGTAAATTAACACTGAGGTGTGGGACATTAACAGACAGTAAATTAACACCCCAGGTGTGGGACAGACAGTAAATTAACACTGAGGTGGACAGACAGTAACAGACAGTGAATTAACACTGAGGTGTGGGACAGACAGTAACAGACAGTAAATTAACACTGAGGTGGGGACAGACAGTAAATTAACACTGAGGTGGGACAGACAGTAACAGAGAGTAAATTAACACTGAGGTGGACACAGTAACAGACAGTAAATTAACACTGAGGTGTGGGACAGACAGTAACAGACAGTAAAATTAACACTGAGGTGTGGGACAGACAGTAACATACAGTAAATTAACACTGAGGTGTGGGACATTAACAGACAGTAAATTAACACTGAGGTGTGGGACAGACAGTAAATTAACACTGAGGTGTGGGACAGAGTAACAGACAGTAAATTAACACTGAGGTGTGGGACAGACAGTAACAGACAGTAAATTAACACAGGTGTGGGACAGACAGTAACAGACAGTAAATTAACACCGAGGTGTGGGACAGACAGTAAATTAACACTGAGGTGTGGGACAGACAGTAACAGACAGTAAATTAACACTGAGGTGTGGGACAGACAGTACAGACAGTAACAGACAGTAAATTAACACTGAGGTGTGGGATAGGGGACAGTAACAGACAGTAAATTAACACTGAGGTGTGGGACAGACAGTAACAGACAGTAAATTAACACTGAGGTGGGACAGACAGTAACAGACAGTAAATTAACACTGAGGTGTGGGACAGACAGTAACAGACAGTTAACACTGAGGTGTGGGACAGACAGTAACAGACAGTAAATTAACACTGAGGTGTGGGACAGACAGTAAATTAACACTGAGGTGTGGGACAGACAGTAACAGACAGTAAATTAACACTGAGGTGTGGGACAGACAGTAACAGACAGTAAATTAACACTGAGGTGTGGGACAGACAGTAAATTAACAGAGGTGTGGGACAGAGAGTAAATTAACACTGGGGTGTGGGACAGACAGTAACAGACAGTAAATTAACACTGAGGTGTGGGACAGACAGTAACAGACAGTAAATTAACACTGAGGTGTGGGACAGACAGTAAATTAACACTGAGGTGTGGGACAGACAGTAAATTAACACTGAGGTGTGGGACAGACAGTAACAGACAGTAAATTAACACTGAGGTGTGGGACAGACAGTAACAGACAGTAAATTAACACTGAGGTGTGGGACAGACAGTAACAGACAGTAAATTAACACTGAGGTGTGGGACAGACAGTAAATTAACACTGAGGTGTGGGACAGACAGTAACAGACAGTAAATTAACACTGAGGTGTGGGACAGACAGTAACAGACAGTAAATTAACACTGAGGTGTGGGACAGACAGTAAATTAACACTGAGGTGTGGGACAGACAGTAACAGACAGTGTGTGTGTGTCTCTCTGTGTGTGTGTGTGTCTCTGTGTGTGTGTGTGTCTCTGTGTGTGTGTGTGTGTGTAGAGGATGCAGCAGAGGGAGACTCTGGAGGGGGCGTTCCAGGTTGTCAAGTTGCTGAGTCGACGGCCCAGCCAATGGGAACACTGTATCATCCTGGCACGCCTCAAATTCGACAAGTACTTCAAGAGAAAGGTAACGTTACTCCAACCACACACACCACACACACACACATACACATACACATACACACACACACACACACATACAGCAGACACACACAAACACACACACACACACACTGACAGCAGACACACAGAGAGACAAACACACACACACCATAACCTTGTTTCCGTGTGTGTGTTCTCACACCTCTACAGCTGCTACACTCCTTTCCCCTGGACACTCGGTTAAAGGACGGCAGTGAGTATCTCTGTTCATGTTTTAGTATCTTTGATCTAACAACAAAGAGCTTTTAGCACCTTTATGTCTATAGATAACCTAAGCGCCACCATCCACACACAAAACAAAGAGCTTTAGACATCTTTATGTCTATAGATAACCTGTTGCCGTCACACAAAACAAAGAGCTTTTAGTGTCTTTATGTCTATAGATAATTGTTGCCATGATATTGTCCTGTCTTCATCTCTGTCCTTGTCTCTGCAGGTTTATTCTGGCAGCCACCAACGAATTCTGCCTCCCAGAGTTTGACCTGGAAGGACCACTGTGAGTAGACCAACGATACTAGCTATGCTGGTAGCTATACTGCTAGCTATACCAAGTTAGCTATACTAGCTATGATGCATGTACTAGCCATGATGCTAGCTAGCTAATTATTCTAGCTATACTGCTAGCTGTACTAGTTATACTGCTAGCTTTACTGCTAGCTATGCTACTAGCTATGCTACTAGCTATACTGCTAGCTATACTAGCAATATTGCTAGATATCCTAGCTATACGAGCTATACGAGCTATACTGCTAGCTATCCTAGCTATGCTGCTAGCTATCCTAGCTATGCTGCTAGTTATACTGCTAGCTATGATTTTTACCATGTCAGCTCTGGGATTCGTTCCAGCAACCTTTCGGTTACTGGTCCAACGCTCTAACCACTAGGCTACCTGCCTCCTCTACACTCTAACCACTAGACTACCTGCCTCCTCTACACTCTAACCACTAGGCTACCTGCCTCCTCTAACCACTAGACTACCTGCCTCCTCTACACTCTAACCACTAGACTACCTGCCTCCTCTACACTCTAACCACTAGGCTACCTGCCTCCTCTAACCACTAGACTACCTGCCTCCTCTACACTCTAACCACTAGGCTACCTGCCGCCCAGAGAACCATCTAATGAGTGAACATGTAATTCATCTGAAACGTTCTGACGAGAGTTTGAAAATAACATGAATTTAGTTTTGCCCCGTGTTAAGCATCAGTTTTAAATTCTCTCTAGATTGACCTGTTGGTGACCCCTGACCTGTTGGTGACCCCTGCTCTACCTCTCTCTAGATTGACCTGTTGTTGACCCCTGCTCTACACCTCTCTCTAGATTGACCTGTTGGCGACCCCTGCTCTACACCTCTCTCTAGATTGACCTGTTGGTGACCCCTGCTCTACAGCCCTCTCTAGATTGACCTGTTGGTGACCCCTGCTCTACACCTCTCTCTCGATTGACCTGTTGGTGACCACCGATCTACAGCCCTCTCTAGATTGACCTGTTGGTGACCCCTGCTCTACACCTCTCTCTAGTTTGACCTGTTGGTGACCCCTGCTCTACAGCCCTCTCTAGATTGACCTGTTGGTGACCCCTGCTCTACAGCCCTCTCTAGATTGACCTGTTGGTGACCCCTGCTCTACACCTCTCTCTAGATTGACCTGTTGGTGACCCCTGCTCTACACCTCTCTCTAGATTGACCTGTTGGTGACCCTCAATGCTCTACACCTCTAGATTGACCTGTTGGTGACCCCCTGCTCTACACCTCTAGATTGACCTGCTGGTGACCCCTGCTCTACACCTCTCTCTAGATTGACCTGTTAGTGACCCTGCTCTACAGCCCTCACTTTAGATTGACCTTTTGGTGACCCTGACCTGTTAGTGACCTCCCATTTTCTCCCTTCTTTTCGTTATTTCTCACTCATTTCCCTCTGTTTCCCATCAGGCACTTTGGTTTTGTCAGTGGCGCAGCTCTCGGCTTTATGCCCAAATCTACAACATCCCCTACTCAGAGAAGGTACACACACACACACACACACACACACACACACACACACACATACATTCTCTCTATATCTCTATCCTTATATATATCTCTGACTATCTCTCTATTTCACTATCTCTCCATTTCACCATCTCTATCTCTCTATTTCACTGTCTCACTACCTCTTTGTATTACCAGGGACCTCACCATACCATATTATCACCATACCATATTACCACCATACCATATTATCACCATACCATATTATCACCATACCATATTACCACCATACTGAGGGACCTCACCATACCATATTATCACCATACCATATTACCACCATACCATATTATCACCATACCATATTATCACCATACCATATTATCACCATACCATATTACCACCATACCATATTATCACCATACCATATTACCACCATACCACATTACCACCATACCATATTACCACCATACCATATTACCACCATACCACATTATCACCATACCATATTACCACCATACCATATTATCACCATACCATATTACCACCATACCATATTACCACCATACCATATTACCACCATACTGAGAGACCTCACCATACCATATTATCACCATACCATATTACCACCATACCATATTACCACCATACCATATTACCACCATACCATATTATCACCATACCATATTATCACCATACCATATTATCACCATACCATATTACCACCATACCATATTATCACCATACCATATTACCACCATACCATATTATCACCATACCATATTATCACCATACCATATTACCACCATACTGAGGGACCTCACCATACCATATTATCACCATACCATATTACCACCATACCATATTATCACCATACCATATTATCACCATACCATATTATCACCATACCATATTACCACCATACCATATTATCACCATACCATATTATCACCATACTGAGAGACCTCACCATACCATATTATAACCATACTGAGAGACCTCACCATACCATATTACCACCATACCATATTATCACCATACTGAGAGACCTCACCATACCACATTATCACCATACCACATTATCACCATACCATATTATCACCATACTGAGAGACCTCACCATACCACATTACCACCATACCATATTACCACCATACCATATTATCACCATACCATGTTATCACCATACCATGTTATCACCATAACATATTACCACCATACCATATTACCACCATACTGAGAGACCTCACCATACCATATTACCACCATACCATATTATCACCATACCATATTACCACCATACCACATTACCACCATACCATATTACCACCATACCATATTACCACCATACCACATTATCACCATACCATATTACCACCATACCATATTATCACCATACCATATTACCACCATACCATATTACCACCATACCATATTACCACCATACTGAGAGACCTCACCACCATATTATCACCATACCATATTACCACCATACCATATTACCACCATACCATATTACCACCATACCATATTATCACCATACCACATTACCACCATACCATATTACCACCACACCATATTACCACCATACCATATTACCACCATACCATATTACCACCATACCATATTACCACCATACTGAGAGACCTCACCATACCATATTACCACCATACCATATTACCACCATACCATATAATCACCATACCATATAATCACCATACCATATTATCACCATATTATCACCATACCATATTATCACCATACCATATTATCGCCATACCATATTACCACCATACCATATTAACACCATATTACCACCATACCATATTACCACCATACCATATTATCACCATACCATATTATCACCATACCATATTACCACCATACCATATTACCACCATACCACATTATCACCATACCATATTACCACCATACCATATTAACACCATATTACCACCATACCATATTACCACCATACCATATTATCACCATACCATATTACCACCATACCATATTACCACCATACCATATTATCACCATACCATATTATCACCATACCATATTACCACCATACTGAGGGACCTCACCATACCATATTATCACCATACTGAGGGACCTCACCATACCATATTATCACCATACCATATTATCACCATACCATATTATCACCATACCATATTACCACCATACTGAGGGACCTCACCATACCATATTATCACCATACCATATTACCACCATACCATATTATCACCATACTGAGGGACCTCACCATACCATATTACCACCATACCATATTTCCACCATATTATCACCATACCATATTATCACCATACTGAGGGACCTCACCATACCATATTATCACCATACCATATTACCACCATACCATATTATCACCATACTGAGGGACCTCACCATACCATATTACCACCATACCATATTTCCACCATATTATCACCATACCATATTATCACCATATTATCACCATACCATATTATCACCATACCATATTATCACCATATTATCACCATACCATATTATCACCATACCATATTATCACCATACCATATTATCACCATATTATCACCATACCATATTACCACCATACCATATTATCACCATATGATATTATCACCATATTATCACCATACTATATTATCACCATACCATATTATCACCATACCATATTATCACCATACTATATTAT
>NC_088413.1:2607230-2610254 GCF_034236695.1 Oncorhynchus nerka | reverse complement strand
GCAGCGTAGCCCAGTGGTTAGAGAGTGGAGGGGCGAGCAGGGTAGCCCAGTGGTTAGAGTGGAGGGGCGGCAGGCGTAGCCTAGTGGTTAGAGTGGAGGGGCGGCAGCGTGAGCCTAGTGGTTAGAGTGGAGGGGCGGCAGCGTAGCCTAGTGGTTAGAGTGGAGGGGCGGCAGGGTAGCCTAGTGGTTAGAGTGGAGGGGCGGCAGCGTAGCCTAGTGGTTAGAGGGAGGGGCGGCAAGCGTAGCCTAGTGGTTAGAGTGGGAGGGGCGGCAGCGTAGCCTAGTGGTTAGAGGGAGGGGCGTGCAGCGTAGCCTAGTGGTTAGAGGGAGGGGCGGCAGCGTAGCCTAGTGGTTAGAGTGGAGGGGCGGCAGCGTAGCCCAGTGGTTAGAGTGGAGGGGCGGCAGCGTAGCCTCAGTGGTTAGAGTGGAGGGCGGCAGCGTAGCCTAGTGGTTAGAGTGGAGGGGCGGCAGCGTAGCCTAGTGGTTAGAGGGAGGGGCGGCAGCGTAGCCTCAGTGGTTAGAGGGAGGGCGGCAGCGTAGCCTAGTGGTTAGAGTGGAGGGGCGGCAGCGTAGCCTAGTGGTTAGAGTGGAGGGGCGGCAGCGTAGCCTAGTGGTTAGAGTGGAGGGCGGCAGCGTAGCCTAGTGGTTAGAGGGAGGGGCGGCAGCGTAGCCTAGTGGTTAGAGTGGAGGGGCGGCAGCGTAGCCTAGTGGTTAGAGTGAGGGGCGGCAGGGTAGCCTAGTGGTTAGAGTGGAGGGGCGGCAGCGTAGCCTAGTGGTTAGAGTGGAGGGGCGGCAGCGTAGCCTAGTGGTTAGAGTGGAGGGGCGGCAGCGTAGCCTAGTGGTTAGAGGGAGGGGCGGCAGGGTAGCCTCAGTGGTTAGAGTGGAGGGGCGGCAGCGTAGCCTAGTGGTTAGAGGGAGGGGCGGCAGCGTAGCCTAGTGGTTAGAGGGAGGGGCGGCAGCGTAGCCTAGTGGTTAGAGTGGAGGGGCGGCAGCGTAGCCCAGTGGTTAGAGGGAGGGGCGGCAGCGTAGCCTAGTGGTTAGGAGTGGAGGGGCGGCAGCGTAGCCTAGTGGTTAGAGTGGAGGGGCGGCAGCGTAGCCTAGTGGTTAGAGTGGAGGGCGGCAGCGTAGCCTAGTGGTTAGAGTGGAGGGGCGGCAGCGTAGCCTAGTGGTTAGGAGTGGAGGGGCGGCAGGTAGCCTAGTGGTTAGAGTGGAGGGGCGGCAGCGTAGCCTAGTGGTTAGAGTGGAGGGGCGGCAGCGTAGCCTAGTGGTTAGAGTGGAGGGGCGGCAGCGTAGCCTCAGTGGTTAGAGTGGAGGGGCGGCAGCGTAGCCTAGTGGTTAGAGTGGAGGGCGGCAGCGTAGCCTAGTGGTTAGAGTGGAGGGGCGGCAGCGTAGCTCAGTGGTTAGAGTGGAGGGGCGGCAGCGTAGCCTCAGTGGTTAGAGTGGAGGGGCGGCAGCGTAGCTCCAGTGGTTAGAGTGGAGGGGCGGCAGCGTAGCCTAGGTGGTTAGAGTGGAGGGGCGGCAGCGTAGCCTAGTGGTTAGAGTGGAGGGGCGGCAGCGTAGCCTAGTGGTTGGAGGGAGGGGCTGGCAGCGTAGCCTAGTGGTTAGAGGGAGGGGTAAGGCGTAGCCTAGTGGTTAGAGTGGAGGGGCTGCAGCGTAGCCTAGTGGTTAGAGGGAGGGGCGGCAGCGAGCCTAGTGGTTAGAGGGAGGCGCAGCAGCGTAGCCTATAGTGGTTAGGAGTGGAGGGCTGCAGCGCAGGTTTAGGTGGAGGTGAGTGGAAGGGCAGAGCCTGTGGTTAGAGGAGGGGCTGGCAGCGTAGCCTATAGTGGTTAGAGGAGGCCGGCAGCGTAGCCTAGTGGTTAGAGTGGAGGGGCGGTGAGCGAGCTCAGTGGTTAGAGTGGAGGGGCGGCAGCGAGCTCAGTGGTTAGGAGTGGAGGGGTGCGGCAGCGAGTCATAGTGGTGATGGGAGGCAGCGTAGCTCAGTGGTTAGAGGGAGGGGCGGCAGCGTAGCCTAGTGGTTAGAGGGAGTGGGCCAGCGTAGCCCAGTGGTTAGAGTGGAGGGCGGCAGCGTGCTTCAGTGGTTAGAGTGGAGGGCGGCAGCGTGCAGTGGTTAGAGTGGAGGGGCCAGCGTAGTGGTTAGAGCATTGGACTAGTAACCGAAAGGATGCAAGATCAAATCCCCGAGCTGACAAGGTACAAATCTGTCGTTCTGCCCCTGAACAGACAGTTAACCCACTGGGCTGTCATTGAAAATAAGAATTTATTCTTAACTGACTTGCCTAGTTAAATAAAGGTTATAAAAATAAAAATCACCTTCAACCCAATCAGAATTGAGAAATACACATTGAAATCACTAAGAGTGCACGTGTTTCCACCCAAGGGTCAACCACAACTCATAAAGCACATGTACAACTTTTATTATTAAAAAAAAACATAAAATACAGTCAATTAATTGTTTAATTTATTTCAAGTACCGTGATATAATATTTTGGCCATATCGCCCAGGATATGACAGAGTGTCTATAAAGAGGAGAGGAGAGGTCCATCCTCATAGCAGTGATAGGAGAGACCATGTGAGGATATGACCAGTGACTTGGTCTATAGAGAGGAGAGGAGAGGTCCATCCTCATAGCAGTGATAGGAGAGACCATGTGAGGATATGACCAGTGACTTGGTCTATAGAGAGGAGAGGAGAGGTCCATCCTCATAGCAGTGATAGGAGAGAGGAGAGGAGAGGTCCATCCTCATAGCAGTGATAGGAGAGACCATGTGAGGATATGACAGAGCTGAGTGACTTGGTCTATAGAGAGAAGAGGAGAGGTCCATCCTCATAGCAGTGATAGGAGAGACTATGTGAGGATATGACAGAGCTGAGTGACTTGGTCTATAGAGAGAAGAGGAGAGGTCCATCCTCATAGCAGTGATAGGAGAGAGGAGAGGAGAGGAGAGGAGAGGAGAGGAGAGAAGAGGAGAGGAGAGTAGAGGAGAGGTCCATCCTCATAGCAGTGATAGGAGAGACCATGTGAT
>NC_088413.1:2597230-2602230 GCF_034236695.1 Oncorhynchus nerka | reverse complement strand
CTGGTGTGGTATCATGACAGTATCATGTGACTGGTGTGGTATCATGACAGTATCATGTGACTGGTGTGGTATCATGACAGTATCATGTGACTGGTGTGGTATCATGACAGTATCATGTGACTGGTGTGGTATCATGACAGTATCATGTGACTGGTGTGGTATCATGACAGTATCATGTGACTGGTGTGGTATCATGACAGTATCATGTGACTGGTGTGGTATCATGACAGTATCATGAGACTGGTGTGGTATCATGACAGTATCATGTGACTGGTGTGGTATCATGACAGTATCATGAGACTGGTGTGGTATCATGACAGTATCATGAGACTGGTGTGGTATCATGACAGTATCATGTGACTGGTGTGGTATCATGACAGTATCATGACAGTATCATGTGACTGGTGTGGTATCATGACAGTATCATGAGACTGGTGTGGTATCATGACAGTATCATGTGACTGGTGTGGTATCATGACAGTGTCATGTGACTGGTGTGGTATCATGACAGTATCATGTGACTGCTGTGGTATCATGACAGTATCATGTGACTGGTGTGGTATCATGACAGTATCATGTGACTGGTGTGGTATCATGAGACTGGTGTTGGTATCATGACAGTATCATGTGACTGGTGTGGTATCATGACAGTATCATGAGACTGGTGTGGTATCATGACAGTATCATGTGACTGGTGTGGTATCATGACAGTGTCATGTGACTGGTGTGGTATCATGACAGTATCATGTGACTGCTGTGGTATCATGACAGTATCATGTGACTGGTGTGGTATCATGACAGTATCATGTGACTGGTGTGGTATCATGAGACTGGTGTTGGTATCATGACAGTATCATATGACTGGTGTGGTATCATGACAGTATCATGTGACTGGTGTGGTATCATGACAGTATCATGTGACTGGTGTGGTATCATTACAGTATCATGTGACTGGTGTGGTATCATGACAGTATCATGTGACTGGTGTGGTATCATGACAGTATCATGTGACTGGTGTGGTATCATGACAGTATCATGTGACTGGTGTGGTATCATGAGACTGGTGTTGGTATCATGACAGTATCATGTGACTGGTGTGGTATCATGACAGTATCATGTGACTGGTGTGGTATCGTGACAGTATCATGTGACTGGTGTGGTATCATGACAGTATCATGTGACTGGTGTGGTATCATGAGACTGGTGTGGTATCATGACAGTATCATGTGACTGCTGTGGTATCATGACAGTATCATGTGACTGGTGTGGTATCATGACAGTATCATGTGACTGGTGTGGTATCATGACAGTATCATGAGACTGGTGTGGTATCATGACAGTATCATGAGACTGGTGTGGTATCATGACAGTATCATGTGACTGGTGTGGTATCATGACAGTATCATGTGACTGGTATGGTATCATGTGACTGCTGTGGTATCATGACAGTATCATGTGACTGGTGTGGTATCATGACAGTATCATGTGACTGGTGTGGTATCATGACAGTATCATGTGACTGGTGTGGTATCATGACAGTATCATGTGACTGGTGTGGTATCATGACAGTATCATGTGACTGGTGTTGGTATCATGACAGTATCATGTGACTGGTGTGGTATCATGACAGTATCATGTGACTGGTGTGGTATCATGACAGTATCATGTTACTGGTGTGGTATCACGACAGTATCATGTGACTGGTGTGGTATCATGACAGTATCATGTGACTGGTGTGGTATCATGACAGTATCATGTGACTGGTGTGGTATCATGACAGTATCATGTGACTGGTGTGGTATCATGACAGTATCATGTGACTGGTGTATCAGTGTTTAGGGACTGGAGTTTTACCTGACTAGGAATAACTCCTGGCCTTAACAATGATGACAATATTCACGTTTCTCAAAAAATTCCTGTTTCCTCACTGAAATGTCTACTAGTGTGTTTTCTAAATGTTTTCAAGAACCACACGAGTCACTTCCTCAGTTCTTCCAGACAGGTGATGTTCTGACAGAGCGGTATGAACTCACACACAACCTGAACTTAGTTTAGTACGTTAAAATGTTTTATTTGTTTACAGAATAGAGGAGGGTTTCTAGTAGCCATCTTTATCGAACCCTCTTTCCCTCTCTAGGAATATTTACCCTTACCTCTTCCTCCTTACCCCCGTCTTCCTCTCCTCCCCTCTCTAGGAATATTTACCCTTCCCTCTTACCTCTTCCTCCTTACCCCCTCTTCCTCTCCTCCCCTCTCTAGGAATATTTACCCTCTCCTCTTCCTCTCCTCCCATCTCTAGGAATATTTACCCTTCCCTCTTCCTCCTTACCCCAGTCTTCCTCTCCTCCCCTCTAGGAATATTTACCCTCTCCCCTCCCCTCCTTACCCCCATCTTCCTCACCTCCCCTCTCTAGGAATATTTAACATCTCCCCTTCACTCTTCCTCCTTATCCCCATCTTCCTCTCCTCCATCTCCTCTTCCTCCTTATCCCCATCTTCCTCTCCTCCCTCTCCTCTTCCTCCTTATCCTTACCCCCATCCCTCACCTCCCCTCTAGGAATATTTACCCTTCACTCTTCCTCCTTATCCCCGTCTTCCTCACCTCCCCTCTAGGAATATTTACCCTCTCCTCTTCCTCCTTACCCCAGTCTTCCTCTCCTCCCCTCCCCTCTAGGAATATTTACCCTCTCCTCTTCCTCCTTATCCCCGTCTTCCTCACCTCCCCTCTAGGAATATTTACCCTCTCCTCTTCCTCCTTATCCCCGTCTTCCTCACCTCCCCTCTAGGAATATTTACCCTCTCCTCTTCCTCCTTATCCCCGTCTTCCTCACCTCCCCTCTAGGAATATTTACCCTTCACTCTTCCTCCTTACCCCCATCTTCCTCACCTCCCCTCTAGGAATATTTACCCTCTCCCCTTCACTCTTCCTCCTTATCCCCATCTTCCTCTCCTCTTCCTCCTTACCCCAGTCTTCCTCACCTCTCTCTAGGAATATTTACCCTCTCCCCTTCACTCTTCCTCCTTATCCCCATCTTCCTCTCCTCTTCCTCCTTATCCCCATCTTCCTCACCTCTCTCTAGGAATATTTACCCTCTCCTCTTCCTCCTTACCCCCGTCTTCCTCCCCTCCTCCTTCCACTCCAATCACACCGACAGAGTCATTACATGTTGGTACACCCAGAAGTACATTCATCTCCTCCCTCTCCTCTTCCTCCTTACCCCCGTCTTCCTCCCCTCCTCCTTCAATCACACCGACAGAGTCATTACATGTTGGTACATTCATCTCCAGTAAACAACGTTGCGTTTCAGGAGGCAGCCGCAGTGCATTCTGGGTAGAGCGTCACGTTGGATGTATCAGACTGTCTGCTGCAGACGGCTTGGCAGAAAAGGTGAACGTTGAACTTCGGACATAACCAGACGACGCTGCGTCAAATGGGACGCAGTCGGTGTGTTTTGGAAGCGTTTCCCCTCGTCTTCCTCGTCTTCCTCTAATGCATTTTTTTGCGTTTGCGTATCTCCGTGAACGTTTGGTATTTGACGAGGGGCAGCCGCAGAGTCGCCAGTCTGTTTTCGGCCATCGGACCGCCGTCGTCCCCCGTCACACAGCCGTGTCTGGACAGGGTCAGCCCCATCGACTTGGCCACCTCCACCATCCTACACACACACACACACACACACACACACGGAGAGAGACACACACGGAGAAAATATCAGTAACGCTGTTGCTTTTGTGTTTTTATTAATTATTTCACCTTTATTTATTTATAGTAGAACACCTTTATTTAACCAGGTAGGCTAGTTGAGAACACCTTTATTTAACCAGGTAGGCTAGTTGAGAACACCTTTATTTAACCAGGTAGGCTAGTTGAGAACACCTTTATTTAACCAGGTAGGCTAGTTGAGAACATCTTTATTTAACCAGGTAGGCTAGTTGAGAACACCTTATTTAACCAGGTAGGCTAGTTGGAGAACATCTTTTATTTAACCAGGTAGGCTAGTTGAGAACACATTTATAGTAGGCTTTATTTATTTAACCAGGTAGGCTAGTTGAGAACTTTATTTAACAGGTAGGCTAGTTGTATTTAACCAGGTAGGCCAGTTGAGAACACCTTTATTTAACCAGAGGCCAGTTGAGAACACCTTTATTTAACCAGGTAGGCTAGTTGAGAACACCTTTATTTAACCAGGTAGGCCAGTTGAGAACACCTTTATTTAACCAGGTAGGCTAGTTGAGAACACCTTTATTTAACCAGGTAGGCTAGTTGGAGAACACCTTTATTTAACCAGGTAGGCTAGTTGAGAACACCTTTATTTAACCAGGTAGGCTAGTTGAGAACACCTTTTATTTAACCAGGTAGGCCAGTTGAGAACACCTTTATTTAACCAGGTAGGCTAGTTGAGAACACCTTTATTTAACCAGGTAGGCTAGTTGAGAACACCTTATTTAACCAGGTAGGCTAGTTGAGAACACCTTTTATTTAACCAGGGTAGAAGTTGAGAACACCTTTATTTAACCAGGTAGGCTAGTTGAGAACACCTTATTTAACCAGGTAGGCCAGCTGGAGAACACCTTGAGTTGAGAACACCTTTATTTAACCAGGTAGGCCAGTTGAGAACACCTTTATTTAACCAGGTAGGCCAGTTGAGAACACCTTTATTTAACCAGGTAGGCCAGTTGAGAACACCTTTATTTAACCAGGTAGGCTAGTTGAGAACACCTTTATTTAACCAGGTAGGCTAGTTGAGAACACCTTTATTTAACCAGGTAGGCTAGTTGAGAACACCTTTATTTAACCAGGTAGGCCAGTTGAGAACACCTTTATTTAACCAGGTAGGCCAGTTGAGAACACCTTTTATTTAACCAGGTAGGCTAGTTGAGAACACCTTTATTTAACCAGGTAGGCTAGTTGAGAACACCTTTATTTAACCAGGTAGGCTAGTTGAGAACACCTTTATTTAACCAGGTAGGCTAGTTGAGAACACCTTTATTTAACCAGGTAG
>NC_088413.1:2564679-2596730 GCF_034236695.1 Oncorhynchus nerka | reverse complement strand
CTAGTGATATTGGTGTCTAGTGATATTGGTGTCTAGCTGTCTAGTGATATTGGTGTCTAGCTGTCTAGTGATATTGGTGTCTAGTGATATTGGTGTCTAGCTGTCTAGTGATATTGGTGTCTAGCTGTCTAGTGATATTGGTGTCTAGCTGTCTAGTGATATTGGTGTCTAGTGATATTGGTGTCTAGCTGTATTGGTGTCTAGTGATATTGGTGTCTAGCTGTCTAGTGATATTGGTGTCTAGTGATATTGGTGTCTAGCTGTCTAGTGATATTGTCTATCTGTCTAGTGATATTGGTGTCTAGCTGTCTAGTGATATTGGTGTCTAGCTGTCTAGTGATATTGGTGTCTAGTGATATTGGTGTCTAGCTGTAGACTAGTGAGTATATTGGTGTCTATCTGTCTAGTGATATATGGGTTGTCTAGTGATATTGGTGTCTAGCTGTAGGCTAGTTGTCTAGTGATATTGGTGTCTAGCTGTAGACTAGTTGTCTAGTGATATTGGTGTCTAGTCTAGTGATGTTGGTGTCTAGCTGTCTGGTGATATTGGTGTCTAGTGATATTGGTGTCTAGTGATATTGGTGTCTAGCTGTCTAGTGATATTGGTGTCTAGCTGTCTAGTGATATTGGTGTCTAGTGATTTTGGTGTCTAGTGATATTGGTGTCTAGCTGTGACTAGTTGTTTAGTGATTTTGGTGTCTAGTGATTTTGGTGTCTAGTGATATTGGTGTCTAGTGATGTTGGTGTCTAGTGATTTTGGTGTCTAGTGATATTGGTGTCTAGTGATATTGGTGTCTAGTGATATTGGTGTTTAGTGATTTTTGTGTCTAGTGATATTGGTGTCTAGCTGTAGACTACTTGTCTAATGATATTGGTGTCTAGTGATATTGGTGTCTAGCTGTAGACTAGTTGTCTAGTGATATTGGTGTCTAGTGATATTGGTGTCTAGCTGTAGACTAGTTGTCTAGTGATATTGGTGTCTAGCTGTAGACTAGTTGTCTAGTGATATTGGTGTCTAGCTGTAGGCTAGTTGTCTAGTGATATTGGTGTCTAGTTGTAGTCTAGTTGTCTAGTGATATTGGTGTCTAGCTGAAGGCTAGTTGTCTAGTGATATTGGTGTCTAGCTGAAGGCTAGTTGTCTAGTGATATTGGTGTCTAGTTGTCTAGTAATATTGGTGTCTAGTTGTCTAGTGATATTGGTGTCTAGCTGTAGGCTAGTTGTCTAGTGATATTGGTGTCTAGTGATGTTGGTGTCTAGCTGTCTAGTGATATTGGTGTCTGGTTGTCTAGTGATATTGGTGTCTAGTTGTCTAGTGATATTGGTGTCTAGTTGTCTAGTGATATGGGTGTCTAGTGATATTGGTCTCTAGCTGTCTAGTGATATTGGTGTCTAGTTGTCTAGTGATATGGATGTCTAGTGATATTGGTGTCTAGCTGTCTGGTGATATTGGTGTCTAGTGATGTTGGTGTCTAGTTGTCTAGTGATATTGGTGTCTAGCTATAGGCTAGTTGTCTAGTGATACTGGTTCTAGCTGTAGGCTAGTTGTCTAGTGATATTGGTGTCTAGTGATATTGGTGTCTAGCTGTGGACTAGTTGTCTAGTGATATTGGTGTTTAGTGATTTTGGTGTCTAGTGATATTGGTGTCTAGTGATATTGGTGTCTAATGATTTTGGTGTCTAGTGATATTGGTGTCTAGCTGTAGACTAGTTGTCTAGTGATATTGGTGTCTAGTGATATTGGTGTCTAGCTGTAGACTAGTTGTCTAGTGATATTGGTGTCTAGTGATATTGGTGTCTAGCTGTAGACTAGTTGTCTAGTGATATTGGTGTTTAGTGATTTTGTTGTCTAGTGATATTGGTGTTTAGTGATTTTGGTGTCTAGCTGTAGGCTAGTTGTCTAGTGATTTTGGTGTCTAGTGATTTTGGTGTCTAGTGATATTGGTGTCTAGCTGTAGACTAGTTGTCTAGTGATATTGGTGTCTAGCTGTAGTCTAGTTTTCTAGTGATATTGGTGTCTAGCTGTAGACTAGTTGTCTAGTGATATTGGTGTCTAGTGATATTGGTGTCTAGCTGTAGACTAGTTGTCTAGTGATATTGGTGTCTAGCTGTAGACTAGTTGTCTAGTGATATTGGTGTCTAGCTGTAGGCTAGTTGTCTAGTGATATTGGTGTCTAGTTGTAGTCTAGTTGTCTAGTGATATTGGTGTCTAGCTGAAGGCTAGTTGTCTAGTGATATTGGTGTCTAGTTATAGGCTAGTTGTCTAGTGATATTGGTGTCTAGTTGTAGGCTAGTTGTCTAGTGATATTGGTGTCTAGCTGTAGACTAGTTGTCTAGTGATATTGGTGTCTAGCTGTAGACCAGTTGTCTAGTGATATTGGTGTCTAGCTGTAGACCAGTTGTCTAGTGATTTTGGTGTCTAGTGATATTGGTGTCTAGCTGTAGACTAGTTGTCTAATGATATTGGTGTCTAGCTGTAGGCTAGTTGTCTAGTGATTTTGGTGTCTAGTGATTTTGGTGTCTAGTGATATTGGTGTCTAGCTGTAGACTAGTTGTCTAGTGATATTGGTGTCTAGCTGTAGTCTAGTTGTCTAGTGATATTGGTGTCTAGCTGTAGACTAGTTGTCTAGTGATATTGGTGTTTAGTGATTTTGTTGTCTAGTGATATTGGTGTTTAGTGATTTTGGTGTCTAGTGATTTTGGTGTCTAGTGCTATTGGTGTCTAGCTGTGGACTAGTTGTCTAGTGATATTGGTGTTTAGTGATTTTGGTGTCTAGTGATATTGGTGTCTAGTGATGTTGGTGTCTAGTGATATTGGTGTCTAGTGATTTTGGTGTCTAGTGATATTGGTGTCTAGTGATATTGGTGTTTAGTGATTTTTGTGTCTAGTGATATTGGTGTCTAGCTGTAGACTAGTTGTCTAGTGATATTGGTGTCTAGCTGTAGACTAGTTGTCTAGTGATATTGGTGTCTAGCTGTAGACCAGTTGTCTAGTGATATTGGTGTCTAGCTGTAGACCAGTTGTCTAGTGATTTTGGTGTCTAGTGATATTGGTGTCTAGCTGTAGACTAGTTGTCTAGTGATATTGGTGTCTAGCTGTAGGCTAGTTGTCTAGTGATTTAGGTGTCTAGTGATTTTGGTGTCTAGCCTTAGACTAGTTGTCTAGTGATATTGGTGTCTAGCTGTAGTCTAGTTGTCTAGTGATATTGGTGTCTAGCTGTAGACTAGTTGTCTAGTGATTTTGTTGTCTAGTGATATTGGTGTTTAGTGATTTTGGTGTCTAGTGATTTTGGTGTCTAGTGATATTGGTGTCTAGCTGTGGACTAGTTGTCTAGTGATATTGGTGTTTAGTGATTTTGGTGTCTAGTGATATTGGTGTCTAGTGATGTTGGTGTCTAGTGATATTGGTGTCTAGTGATTTTGGTGTCTAGTGATATTGGTGTCTAGTGATATTGGTGTTTAGTGATTTTTGTGTCTAGTGATATTGGTGTCTAGCTGTAGACTAGTTGTCTAATGATATTGGTGTCTAGTGATATTGGTGTCTAGCTGTAGACTAGTTGTCTAGTGATATTGGTGTCTAGCTGTAGACTAGTTGTCTAGTGATATTGGTGTCCTGCTGTAGACCAGTTGTCTAGTGATATTGGTGTCTAGCTGTAGACCAGTTGTCTAGTGATTTTGGTGTCTAGTGATATTGGTGTCTAGCTGTAGACTAGTTGTCTAGTGATATTGGTGTCTAGCTGTAGGCTAGTTGTCTAGTGATTTAGGTGTCTAGTGATTTTGGTGTCTTGTGATATTGGTGTCTAGCCTTAGACTAGTTGTCTAGTGATATTGGTGTCTAGCTGTAGTCTAGTTGTCTAGTGATATTGGTGTCTAGCTGTAGACTAGTTGTCTAGTGATATTGGTGTTTAGTGATTTTGTTGTCTAGTGATATTGGTGTTTAGTGATTTTGGTGTCTAGTGATTTTGGTGTCTAGTGATATTGGTGTCTAGCTGATACTGTTGTCTAGTGATATTGGTGTTTAGTGATTTTTGTGTCTAGTGATATTGGTGTCTAGTGATGTTGGTTGTCTAGTGATATTGGTGTCTAGTGATTTTGGTGTCTAGCTGATATTGTCTAGTGATATTGGTGTTTAGTGATTTTTGTTGTCTAGTGATATTGGTGTCTAGCTGTAGACTAGTTGTCTAGTGATATTGGTGTCTAGCTGATAGGCTGGTTGTCTAGTGATATTGGTGTCTAGTTGTCTAGTGATATTGGTGTTGGTGTCTAGTTGTCTAGTGATATTGGTGTCTAGCTGTAGGCTAGTTGTCTAGTGATATTGGTGTCTAGTGATGTTGGTGTCTAGTTGTCTAGTGATATTGGTGTCTAGTTGTCTAGTGATATTGGTGTCTAGTTGTCTAGTGATATTGGTGTCTAGTTGTCTAGTGATATTGGTGTCTAGTGATATTGGTCTCTAGCTGTCTAGTGATATTGGTGTCTAGTTGTCTAGTGATATTGGATGTCTAGTGATATTGGTGTCTAGCTGTCTGGTGATATTGGTGTCTAGTGATGTTGGTGTCTAGTTGTCTAGTGATATTGGTGTCTAGCTATAGGCTAGTTGTCTAGTGATACTGGTTCTAGCTGTAGGCTAGTTGTCTAGTGATATTGGTGTCTAGTGATATTGGTGTCTAGCTGTGGACTAGTTGTCTAGTGATATTGGTGTTTAGTGATTTTGGTGTCTAGTGATATTGGTGTCTAGTGATATTGGTGTCTAGTGATATTGGTGTCTAGCTGTAGACTAGTTGTCTAGTGATATTGGTGTCTAGTGATATTGGTGTCTAGCTGTAGACTAGTTGTCTAGTGATATTGGTGTCTAGTGATATTGGTGTCTAGCTGTAGACTAGTTGTCTAGTGATATTGGTGTCTAGCTGTAGACTAGTTGTCTAGTGATATTGGTGTCTAGTGATATTGGTGTCTAGCTGTAGACTAGTTGTCTAGTGATATTGGTGTCTAGTGATATTGGTGTCTAGCTGTAGACTAGTTGTCTAGTGATATTGGTGTCTAGCTGTAGACTAGTTGTCTAGTGATATTGGTGTCTAGCTGTAGGCTAGTTGTCTAGTGATATTGGTGTCTAGTTGTAGTCTAGTTGTCTAGTGATATTGGTGTCTAGCTGAAGGCTAGTTGTCTAGTGATATTGGTGTCTAGTTGTCTAGTAATATTGGTGTCTAGTTGTCTAGTGATATTGGTGTCTAGCTGTAGGCTAGTTGTCTAGTGATATTGGTGTCTAGTGATGTTGGTGTCTAGCTGTCTAGTGATATTGGTGTCTAGTTGTCTAGTGATATTGGTGTCTAGTTGTCTAGTGATATTGGTGTCTAGTTGTCTAGTGATATTGGTCTCTAGCTGTCTAGTGATATTGGTGTCTAGTTGTCTAGTGATATGGATGTCTAGTGATATTGGTGTCTAGCTGTCTGGTGATATTGGTGTCTAGTGATGTTGGTGTCTAGTTGTCTAGTGATATTGGTGTCTAGCTATAGGCTAGTTGTCTAGTGATACTGGTTCTAGCTGTAGGCTAGTTGTCTAGTGATATTGGTGTCTAGTGATATTGGTGTCTAGCTGTGGACTAGTTGTCTAGTGATATTGGTGTTTAGTGATTTTGGTGTCTAGTGATATTGGTGTCTAGTGATATTGGTGTCTAATGATTTTGGTGTCTAGTGATATTGGTGTCTAGTGATATTGGTGTCTAGCTGTAGACTAGTTGTCTAGTGATATTGGTGTCTAGTGATATTGGTGTCTAGCTGTAGACTAGTTGTCTAGTGATATTGGTGTCTAGTGATATTGGTGTCTAGCTGTAGACTAGTTGTCTAGTGATATTGGTGTCTAGTGATATTGGTGTCTAGCTGTAGACTAGTTGTCTAGTGATTTTGGTGTCTAGTGATATTGGTGTCTAGTGATGTTGGTGTCTAGTGATATTGGTGTCTAGCTGTAGACTAGTTGTCTAGTGATATTGGTGTCTAGCTGTAGACTAGTTGTCTAGTGATATTGGTGTCTAGCTGTAGACCAGTTGTCTAGTGATATTGGTGTCTAGCTGTAGACCAGTTGTCTAGTGATTTTGGTGTCTAGTGATATTGGTGTCTAGCTGTAGACTAGTTGTCTAGTGATATTGGTGTCTAGCTGTAGGCTAGTTGTCTAGTGATTTTGGTGTCTAGTGATTTTGTTGTCTAGTGATATTGGTGTCTAGCTGTAGACTAGTTGTCTAGTGATATTGGTGTCTAGCTGTAGTCTAGTTTTCTAGTGATATTGGTGTCTAGCTGTAGACTAGTTGTCTCGTGATATTGGTGTTTAGTGATTTTGTTGTCTAGTGATATTGGTGTTTAGTGATTTTGGTGTCTAGTGATTTTGGTGTCTAGTGATATTGGTGTCTAGCTGTGGACTAGTTGTCTAGTGATATTGGTGTTTAGTGATTTTTGTGTCTAGTGATATTGGTGTCTAGCTGTAGACTAGTTGTCTAATGATATTGGTGTCTAGTGATATTGGTGTCTAGCTGTCTAGTGATATTGGCGTCTAGCTGTCTAGTGATATTGGTGTCTAGTGATATTGGTGTCTAGCTGTCTAGTGATATTGGTGTCTAGCTGTCTAGTGATATTGGTGTCTAGTGATATTGGTGTCTAGCTGTCTAGTGATATTGGTGTCTATCTGTCTAGTGATATTGGTGTCTAGTTGTCTAGTGATATTGGTGTCTAGCTGTAGGCTAGTTGTCTAGTGATATTGGTGTCTAGCTGTAGACTAGTTGTCTAGTGATATTGGTGTCTAGCTGTAGACTAGTTGTCTAGTGATATGGGTGTCTAGTGATATTGGTGTCTAACTGTAGACAAGTTGTCTAGTGATATGGGTGTCTAGTGATATTGGTGTCTAGCTGTCTAGTGATATTGGTGTCTAGTTGTCTAGTGATGTTGGTGTCTAGCTGTCTGGTGATATTGGTGTCTAGTGATATTGGTGTCTAGCTGTCTAGTGATATTGGTGTCTAGCTGTCTAGTGATATTGGTGTCTAGTGATTTTGGTGTCTAGTGATATTGGTGTCTAGCTGTAGACTAGTTGTTTAGTGATTTTGGTGTCTAGTGATTTTGGTGTCTAGTGATATTGGTGTCTAGTGATGTTGGTGTCTAGTGATATTGGTGTCTAGTGATTTTGGTGTCTAGTGATATTGGTGTCTAGTGATATTGGTGTTTAGTGATTTTTGTGTCTAGTGATATTGGTGTCTAGCTGTAGACTACTTGTCTAATGATATTGGTGTCTAGTGATATTGGTGTCTAGCTGTAGACTAGTTGTCTAGTGATATTGGTGTCTAGTGATATTGGTGTCTAGCTGTAGACTAGTTGTCTAGTGATATTGGTGTCTAGCTGTAGACTAGTTGTCTAGTGATATTGGTGTCTAGCTGTAGGCTAGTTGTCTAGTGATATTGGTGTCTAGTTGTAGTCTAGTTGTCTAGTGATATTGGTGTCTAGCTGAAGGCTAGTTGTCTAGTGATATTGGTGTCTAGCTGAAGGCTAGTTGTCTAGTGATATTGGTGTCTAGTTGTCTAGTAATATTGGTGTCTAGTTGTCTAGTGATATTGGTGTCTAGCTGTAGGCTAGTTGTCTAGTGATATTGGTGTCTAGTGATGTTGGTGTCTAGCTGTCTAGTGATATTGGTGTCTGGTTGTCTAGTGATATTGGTGTCTAGTTGTCTAGTGATATTGGTGTCTAGTTGTCTAGTGATATGGGTGTCTAGTGATATTGGTCTCTAGCTGTCTAGTGATATTGGTGTCTAGTTGTCTAGTGATATGGATGTCTAGTGATATTGGTGTCTAGCTGTCTGGTGATATTGGTGTCTAGTGATGTTGGTGTCTAGTTGTCTAGTGATATTGGTGTCTAGCTATAGGCTAGTTGTCTAGTGATACTGGTTCTAGCTGTAGGCTAGTTGTCTAGTGATATTGGTGTCTAGTGATATTGGTGTCTAGCTGTGGACTAGTTGTCTAGTGATATTGGTGTTTAGTGATTTTGGTGTCTAGTGATATTGGTGTCTAGTGATATTGGTGTCTAATGATTTTGGTGTCTAGTGATATTGGTGTCTAGCTGTAGACTAGTTGTCTAGTGATATTGGTGTCTAGTGATATTGGTGTCTAGCTGTAGACTAGTTGTCTAGTGATATTGGTGTCTAGTGATATTGGTGTCTAGCTGTAGACTAGTTGTCTAGTGATATTGGTGTTTAGTGATTTTGTTGTCTAGTGATATTGGTGTTTAGTGATTTTGGTGTCTAGCTGTAGGCTAGTTGTCTAGTGATTTTGGTGTCTAGTGATTTTGGTGTCTAGTGATATTGGTGTCTAGCTGTAGACTAGTTGTCTAGTGATATTGGTGTCTAGCTGTAGTCTAGTTTTCTAGTGATATTGGTGTCTAGCTGTAGACTAGTTGTCTAGTGATATTGGTGTCTAGTGATATTGGTGTCTAGCTGTAGACTAGTTGTCTAGTGATATTGGTGTCTAGCTGTAGACTAGTTGTCTAGTGATATTGGTGTCTAGCTGTAGGCTAGTTGTCTAGTGATATTGGTGTCTAGTTGTAGTCTAGTTGTCTAGTGATATTGGTGTCTAGCTGAAGGCTAGTTGTCTAGTGATATTGGTGTCTAGTTATAGGCTAGTTGTCAAGTGATATTGGTGTCTAGTTGTAGGCTAGTTGTCTAGTGATATTGGTGTCTAGCTGTAGACTAGTTGTCTAGTGATATTGGTGTCTAGCTGTAGACCAGTTGTCTAGTGATATTGGTGTCTAGCTGTAGACCAGTTGTCTAGTGATTTTGGTGTCTAGTGATATTGGTGTCTAGCTGTAGACTAGTTGTCTAATGATATTGGTGTCTAGCTGTAGGCTAGTTGACTAGTGATTTTGGTGTCTAGTGATTTTGGTGTCTAGTGATATTGGTGTCTAGCTGTAGACTAGTTGTCTAGTGATATTGGTGTCTAGCTGTAGTCTAGTTGTCTAGTGATATTGGTGTCTAGCTGTAGACTAGTTGTCTAGTGATATTGGTGTTTAGTGATTTTGTTGTCTAGTGATATTGGTGTTTAGTGATTTTGGTGTCTAGTGATTTTGGTGTCTAGTGCTATTGGTGTCTAGCTGTGGACTAGTTGTCTAGTGATATTGGTGTTTAGTGATTTTGGTGTCTAGTGATATTGGTGTCTAGTGATGTTGGTGTCTAGTGATATTGGTGTCTAGTGATTTTGGTGTCTAGTGATATTGGTGTCTAGTGATATTGGTGTTTAGTGATTTTTGTGTCTAGTGATATTGGTGTCTAGCTGTAGACTAGTTGTCTAGTGATATTGGTGTCTAGCTGTAGACTAGTTGTCTAGTGATATTGGTGTCTAGCTGTAGACCAGTTGTCTAGTGATATTGGTGTCTAGCTGTAGACCAGTTGTCTAGTGATTTTGGTGTCTAGTGATATTGGTGTCTAGCTGTAGACTAGTTGTCTAGTGATATTGGTGTCTAGCTGTAGGCTAGTTGTCTAGTGATTTAGGTGTCTAGTGATTTTGGTGTCTAGCCTGTAGACTAGTTGTCTAGTGATATTGGTGTCTAGCTGTAGTCTAGTTGTCTAGTGATATTGGTGTCTAGCTGTAGACTAGTTGTCTAGTGATTTTGTTGTCTAGTGATATTGGTGTTTAGTGATTTTGGTGTCTAGTGATTTTGGTGTCTAGTGATATTGGTGTCTAGCTGTGGACTAGTTGTCTAGTGATATTGGTGTTTAGTGATTTTGGTGTCTAGTGATATTGGTGTCTAGTGATGTTGGTGTCTAGTGATATTGGTGTCTAGTGATTTTGGTGTCTAGTGATATTGGTGTCTAGTGATATTGGTGTTTAGTGATTTTTGTGTCTAGTGATATTGGTGTCTAGCTGTAGACTAGTTGTCTAATGATATTGGTGTCTAGTGATATTGGTGTCTAGCTGTAGACTAGTTGTCTAGTGATATTGGTGTCTAGCTGTAGACTAGTTGTCTAGTGATATTGGTGTCCTGCTGTAGACCAGTTGTCTAGTGATATTGGTGTCTAGCTGTAGACCAGTTGTCTAGTGATTTTGGTGTCTAGTGATATTGGTGTCTAGCTGTAGGCTAGTTGTCTAGTGATTTAGGTGTCTAGTGATTTTGGTGTCTTGTGATATTGGTGTCTAGCCTTAGACTAGTTGTCTAGTGATATTGGTGTCTAGCTGTAGTCTAGTTGTCTAGTGATATTGGTGTCTAGCTGTAGACTAGTTGTCTAGTGATATTGGTGTTTAGTGATTTTGTTGTCTAGTGATATTGGTGTTTAGTGATTTTGGTGTCTAGTGATTTTGGTGTCTAGTGATATTGGTGTCTAGCTGTGGACTAGTTGTCTAGTGATATTGGTGTTTAGTGATTTTGGTGTCTAGTGATATTGGTGTCTAGTGATGTTGGTGTCTAGTGATATTGGTGTCTAGTGATTTTGGTGTCTAGTGATATTGGTGTCTAGTGATATTGGTGTTTAGTGATTTTTGTGTCTAGTGATATTGGTGTCTAGCTGTAGACTAGTTGTCTAATGATATTGGTGTCTAGTGATATTGGTGTCTAGCTGTAGACTAGTTGTCTAGTGATATTGGTGTCTAGCTGTAGGCTAGTTGTCTAGTGATATTGGTGTCTAGTTGTAGTCTAGTTGTCTAGTGATATTGGTGTCTAGCTGAAGGCTAGTTGTCTAGTGATATTGGTGTCTAGTTGTCTAGTAATATTGGTGTCTAGTTGTCTAGTGATATTGGTGTCTAGCTGTAGGCTAGTTGTCTAGTGATATTGGTGTCTAGTGATGTTGGTGTCTAGCTGTCTAGTGATATTGGTGTCTAGTTGTCTAGTGATATTGGTGTCTAGTTGTCTAGTGATATTGGTGTCTAGTTGTCTAGTGATATGGGTGTCTAGTGATATTGGTCTCTAGCTGTCTAGTGATATTGGTGTCTAGTTGTCTAGTGATATGGATGTCTAGTGATATTGGTGTCTAGCTGTCTGGTGATATTGGTGTCTAGTGATGTTGGTGTCTAGTTGTCTAGTGATATTGGTGTCTAGCTATAGGCTAGTTGTCTAGTGATACTGGTTCTAGCTGTAGGCTAGTTGTCTAGTGATATTGGTGTCTAGTGATATTGGTGTCTAGCTGTGGACTAGTTGTCTAGTGATATTGGTGTTTAGTGATTTTGGTGTCTAGTGATATTGGTGTCTAGTGATATTGGTGTCTAGTGATATTGGTGTCTAGCTGTAGACTAGTTGTCTAGTGATATTGGTGTCTAGTGATATTGGTGTCTAGCTGTAGACTAGTTGTCTAGTGATATTGGTGTCTAGTGATATTGGTGTCTAGCTGTAGACTAGTTGTCTAGTGATATTGGTGTCTAGCTGTAGACTAGTTGTCTAGTGATATTGGTGTCTAGTGATATTGGTGTCTAGCTGTAGACTAGTTGTCTAGTGATATTGGTGTCTAGTGATATTGGTGTCTAGCTGTAGACTAGTTGTCTAGTGATATTGGTGTCTAGCTGTAGACTAGTTGTCTAGTGATATTGGTGTCTAGCTGTAGGCTAGTTGTCTAGTGATATTGGTGTCTAGTTGTAGTCTAGTTGTCTAGTGATATTGGTGTCTAGCTGAAGGCTAGTTGTCTAGTGATATTGGTGTCTAGTTGTCTAGTAATATTGGTGTCTAGTTGTCTAGTGATATTGGTGTCTAGCTGTAGGCTAGTTGTCTAGTGATATTGGTGTCTAGTGATGTTGGTGTCTAGCTGTCTAGTGATATTGGTGTCTAGTTGTCTAGTGATATTGGTGTCTAGTTGTCTAGTGATATTGGTGTCTAGTTGTCTAGTGATATTGGTCTCTAGCTGTCTAGTGATATTGGTGTCTAGTTGTCTAGTGATATGGATGTCTAGTGATATTGGTGTCTAGCTGTCTGGTGATATTGGTGTCTAGTGATGTTGGTGTCTAGTTGTCTAGTGATATTGGTGTCTAGCTATAGGCTAGTTGTCTAGTGATACTGGTTCTAGCTGTAGGCTAGTTGTCTAGTGATATTGGTGTCTAGTGATATTGGTGTCTAGCTGTGGACTAGTTGTCTAGTGATATTGGTGTTTAGTGATTTTGGTGTCTAGTGATATTGGTGTCTAGTGATATTGGTGTCTAATGATTTTGGTGTCTAGTGATATTGGTGTCTAGTGATATTGGTGTCTAGCTGTAGACTAGTTGTCTAGTGATATTGGTGTCTAGTGATATTGGTGTCTAGCTGTAGACTAGTTGTCTAGTGATATTGGTGTCTAGTGATATTGGTGTCTAGCTGTAGACTAGTTGTCTAGTGATATTGGTGTCTAGTGATATTGGTGTCTAGCTGTAGACTAGTTGTCTAGTGATTTTGGTGTCTAGTGATATTGGTGTCTAGTGATGTTGGTGTCTAGTGATATTGGTGTCTAGCTGTAGACTAGTTGTCTAGTGATATTGGTGTCTAGCTGTAGACTAGTTGTCTAGTGATATTGGTGTCTAGCTGTAGACCAGTTGTCTAGTGATATTGGTGTCTAGCTGTAGACCAGTTGTCTAGTGATTTTGGTGTCTAGTGATATTGGTGTCTAGCTGTAGACTAGTTGTCTAGTGATATTGGTGTCTAGCTGTAGGCTAGTTGTCTAGTGATTTTGGTGTCTAGTGATTTTGTTGTCTAGTGATATTGGTGTCTAGCTGTAGACTAGTTGTCTAGTGATATTGGTGTCTAGCTGTAGTCTAGTTTTCTAGTGATATTGGTGTCTAGCTGTAGACTAGTTGTCTCGTGATATTGGTGTTTAGTGATTTTGTTGTCTAGTGATATTGGTGTTTAGTGATTTTGGTGTCTAGTGATTTTGGTGTCTAGTGATATTGGTGTCTAGCTGTGGACTAGTTGTCTAGTGATATTGGTGTTTAGTGATTTTTGTGTCTAGTGATATTGGTGTCTAGCTGTAGACTAGTTGTCTAATGATATTGGTGTCTAGTGATATTGGTGTCTAGCTGTAGACTAGTTGTCTAGTGATATTGGTGTCTAGCTGTAGACTAGTTGTCTAGTGATATTGGTGTCTAGCTGTAGACTAGTTGTCTAGTGATATTGGTGTTTAGTGATTTTTGTGTCTAGTGATATTGGTGTCTAGCTGTAGACTAGTTGTCTAATGATATTGGTGTCTAGTGATATTGGTGTCTAGCTGTAGACTAGTTGTCTAGTGATATTGGTGTCTAGCTGTAGACTAGTTGTCTAGTGATATTGGTGTCTAGCTGTAGACTAGTTGTCTAGTGATATTGGTGTCTAGCTGTAGGCTAGTTGTCTAGTGATATTGGTGTCTAGTTGTAGTCTAGTTGTCTAGTGATATTGGTGTCTAGCTTGTCTAGTGATATTGGCTAGTTGTCTAGTGATATTGGTGTCTAGTTATAGGCTAGTTGTCTAGTGATATTGGTGTCTAGTTGTAGGCTAGTTGTCTAGTGATATTGGTGTCTAGCTGTAGACTTGGTGTCCAGCTGTAGACTAGTTGTCTAGTGATATTGGTGTCTAGCTGTAGACCAGTTGTCTAGTGATATTGGTGTCTAGCTGTAGACCAGTTGTCTAGTGATTTTGGTGTCTAGTGATATTGGTGTCTAGCTGTAGACTAGTTGTCTAATGATATTGGTGTCTAGCTGTAGGCTAGTTGTCTAGTGATTTTGGTGTCTAGTGATTTTGGTGTCTAGTAATATTGGTGTCTAGCTGTAGACTAGTTGTCTAGTGATATTGGTGTCTAGCTGTAGTCTAGTTGTCTAGTGATATTGGTGTCTAGCTGTAGACTAGTTGTCTAGTGATATTGGTGTTTAGTGATTTTGTTGTCTAGTGATATTGGTGTTTAGTGATTTTGGTGTCTAGTGATTTTGGTGTCTAGTGATTTTGGTGTCTAGTGATATTGGTGTCTAGCTGTGGACTAGTTGTCTAGTGATATTGGTGTTTAGTGATTTTGGTGTCTAGTGATATTGGTGTCTAGTGATGTTGGTGTCTAGTGATATTGGTGTCTAGTGATTTTGGTGTCTAGTGATATTGGTGTCTAGTGATATTGGTGTTTAGTGATTTTTGTGTCTAGTGATATTGGTGTCTAGTTGTAGTCTAGTTGTCTAGTGATATTGGTGTCTAGCTGAAGGCTAGTTGTCTAGTGATATTGGTGTCTAGTTATAGGCTAGTTGTCTAGTGATATTGGTGTCTAGCTGAAGGCTAGTTGTCTAGTGATATTGGTGTCCAGCTGTAGACTAGTTGTCTAGTGATATTGGTGTCTAGCTGAAGGCTAGTTGTCTAGTGATATTGGTGTCCAGCTGTAGACTAGTTGTCTAGTGATATTGGTGTCCAGCTGTAGACTAGTTGTCTAGTGATATTGGTGTCTAGTTATAGGCTAGTTGTCTAGTGATATTGGTGTCTAGTTATAGGCTAGTTGTCTAGTGATATTGGTGTCTAGTTATAGGCTAGTTGTCTAGTGATATTGGTGTCTAGTTATAGGCTAGTTGTCTAGTGATATTGGTGTCCAGCTGTAGACTAGTTGTCTAGTGATATTGTTGTCCAGCTGTAGACTAGTTGTCTAGTGATATTGGTGTCCAGCTGTAGACTAGTTGTCTAGTGATATTGGTGTCTAGTTGTCTAGTAATATTGGTGTCTAGTTGTCTAGTGATATTGGTGTCCAGCTGTAGACTAGTTGTCTAGTGATATTGGTGTCTAGCTGAAGGCTAGTTGTCTAGTGATATTGGTGTCTAGTTATAGGCTAGTTGTCTAGTGATATTGGTGTCTAGTTGTAGGCTAGTTGTCTAGTGATATTGGTGTCCAGCTGTAGACTAGTTGTCTAGTGATATTGGTGTCCAGCTGTAGACTAGTTGTCTAGTGATATTGGTGTCTAGCTGTAGTCTAGTTGTCTAGTGATATTGGTGTCTAGTTGTAGGCTAGTTGTCTAGTGATATTGGTGTCCAGCTGTAGACTAGTTGTCTAGTGATATTGGTGTCCAGCTGTAGACTAGTTGTCTAGTGATATTGGTGTCTAGCTGAAGGCTAGTTGTCTAGTGATATTGGTGTCTAGTTATAGGCTAGTTGTCTAGTGATATTGGTGTCTAGTTATAGGCTAGTTGTCTAGTGATATTGGTGTCCAGCTGTAGACTAGTTGTCTAGTGATATTGGTGTCCAGCTGTAGACTAGTTGTCTAGTGATATTGGTGTCCAGCTGTAGACCAGTTGTCTAGTGATATTGGTGTCTAGTTGTAGGCTAGTTGTCTAGTGATATTGGTGTCCAGCTGTAGACTAGTTGTCTAGTAATATTGGTGTCCAGCTGTAGACTAGTTGTCTAGTGATATTGGTGTCCAGCTGTAGACTAGTTGTCTAGTGATATTGGTGTCCAGCTGTAGACTAGTTGTCTAGTGATATTGGTGTCCAGCTGTAGACTAGTTGTCTAGTGATATTGGTGTCCAGCTGTAGACTAGTTGTCTAGTGATATTGGTGTCCAGCTGTAGACTAGTTGTCTAGTGATATTGGTGTCTAGTTGTAGTCTAGTTGTCTAGTGATATTGGTGTCCAGCTGTAGACTAGTTGTCTAGTGATATTGGTGTCTAGTTATAGGCTAGTTGTCTAGTGATATTGGTGTCTAGTTGTAGTCTAGTTGTCTAGTGATATTGGTGTCTAGCTGAAGGCTAGTTGTCTAGTGATATTGGTGTCTAGTTATAGGCTAGTTGTCTAGTGATATTGGTGTCTAGTTGTAGTCTAGTTGTCTAGTGATATTGGTGTCTAGCTGAAGGCTAGTTGTCTAGTGATATTGGTGTCTAGTTATAGGCTAGTTGTCTAGTGATATTGGTGTCTAGTTGTAGGCTAGTTGTCTAGTGATATTGGTGTCCAGCTGTAGACTAGTTGTCTAGTGATATTGGTGTCTAGCTGTAGGCTAGTTGTCTAGTGATATTGGTGTCCAGCTGTAGACTAGTTGTCTAGTGATATTGGTGTCTAGCTGTAGGCTAGTTGTCTAGTGATATTGGTGTCTGAGTTGGTGTAGACTAGTTGTCTAGTGATATTGGTGTCCAGTTGTAGACTAGTTGTCTAGTGATATTGGTGTCCAGCTGTAGACTAGTTGTCTAGTGATATTGGTGTCTAGCTGTAGACTAGTTGTCTAGTGATATTGGTGTCTAGCTGTTAGTTGTCTAGTGATATTGGTGTCCAGCTGTAGACTAGTTGTCTAGTGATATTGGTTGTCTAGTGATATTGGTGTCCAGCTGTAGACTAGTTGTCTAGTGATATTGGTGTCCAGCTGTAGACTAGTTGTCTAGTGATATTGGTGTCCAGCTGTAGACTAGTTGTCTAGTGATATTGGTGTCCAGCTGTAGTCTAGTTGTCTAGTGATATTGGTGTCTAGTTATAGGCTAGTTGTCTAGTGATATTGGTGTCTAGTTGTAGGCTAGTTGTCTAGTGATATTGGTGTCTAGCTGAAGGCTAGTTGTCTAGTGATATTGGTGTCTAGTTATAGGCTAGTTGTCTAGTGATATTGGTGTCTAGTTGTAGGCTAGTTGTCTAGTGATATTGGTGTCTAGTTGTAGGCTAGTTGTCTAGTGATATTGGTGTCTAGCTGAAGGCTAGTTGTCTAGTGATATTGGTGTCTAGTTATAGGCTAGTTGTCTAGTGATATTGGTGTCTAGTTGTAGGCTAGTTGTCTAGTGATATTGGTGTCCAGCTGTAGACTAGTTGTCTAGTGATATTGTCGACCATCATCAGTTGATCCAGGAAATAAAAAATCTAATATCGATAGAAGATAATAAAGTTAAATAAATGCTCTGGTACTTCTGGCTATGAATGGTACGGAGAACACCAATACCCACAATGCCCCTGGAAAACAACCCAATGAGCCTCTAAACAGCTGACTGACAAAATCAAACAATGAATAAATAGAATGTATTGGAATAAAGGCTTCTTTTTGTTTAAATCAAGGGCGCATGACAAACAACTGGCGAAAATGCGGAAGTGGAAAGGAACATCTATGCGTTTTTTTGAAGGCGCTCATCTGAGACCGAAATGTTGCACTATTGAGTGGACAGTGCAGGCACGTCATAATAAATGGTTTAAACCATAACACAGATGTGGAGGGGTGTTCGTTTCATTTGGAAGTTTTTATTTTAATCTCTTATCACTGTAAAACATATTTACCACTCCAGTTTAAACAAATAAGAGAATGGTTAAATTAGCATTATTTAAGGGGGGCTAACGGGGAGCGGAGCGGAGCCCCCCCCCCCCTTTGACTCCCATGTAATTCGCATCGTACATTTTTGCCTCCGTGGATCGATTTATACTTTTCTGACCTGTCCCAAAAGCATTTGGCTTAGCTTGACGCGCATACAGTTAGGCACTTTTAAGTTAATTAAGGCTTACGCACTAATGCCAAATAGCCTAACATAATGAAATTAAAAACATCAATGTAGCCTATAGATCGATATAAATTGCACAAGAATGAGACAGTTATGGATTTTTAAGGTATTATTTGATCTTCATTTACCGCCCGACCGCTCGCCTCACCACCCGCCCTTCAACCAAACAATATTTAATGACCCGCCTTCTCCGCGGTTTGGACTGCGGGTTATGAGTCAACATGCGCATCACTAGTGTGTGTGTGTGTGTGTGAGACAGTATTTGTGTGTGTATCACTTGAGCAAAAACTTATTTCCTCTCTCTCCTCATCCCTCCCCTTCCCCCTCAGTTCTCTCCTCTCTCTCCTTTTCTCTCTCTCATCTCTCTCTCCTCTCTCCTCTCTATCCTCTCTCTCCTATCTCGCCCACCCTCGCTCCCTCCCGCCCAGTGTAAGGGCGTCCCTGGTTGGTTTCCATGGCTTGCCTTGCCGTAAAGTGAGGGAAAATGTCAGATTCCTGTCAGTGTTTCTATTCTTGATCCCGAACCAGGCGTTGTTCCGATATATCGCAAGAAGCATGGCTATTACAGCCTTATACCTAGTTAAACACCACGCTGGGATGTGATATTCTTCATCCAAGGGACTTTAACACGGGTAAGATGTCAAATATAGCCTAGTCTACAATGTAGTAAATCCGACGTAATAACGTTAGTGAGTATTCGGGTTGCTAGCTAACTTTTATCTCACCAGGTACGTCCACTAAAAGCAGATGTGTAGATAAATTGTTGCTATTATTTCCCGACAAAAATACAGCCAAGAATTCATTGTTTACGTTCTAACGTTCTTAGAACGTTGCCGATGTTGAAACAAAGTTGCGCCCTCGACGATCCAATGTTGTTGCCAGTTGCCACCCCGTCGATGTGTGTTGCTAGTTGGTACAAATTCCCTTGATGATGATGATGATGATGATGACTCAGTCACAGACAAGACACTGTAACATCTTCCTCACTCTAGCCTTTAGTTAGATGTTAGCTGGCCTGTTCCACAATGTAATCTGGCCCAATCAAATCAAATGTATTTATAAAGCCATTCTTACATCAGCTGATATCTCAAAGTGCTGTACAGAAATCCAGCCTAAAACCCCCAAACAGCAAGCAATGCAGGTGTATAAGCACAGTGGCTAGGAAAAACTCCCTAGAAAGGCCAGACCCTAGGAAGAAACCTAGAGAGGAACCAGGCTATGAGGGGTGGCCAGTCCTCTTCTGGCTGTGCCGGGTGGAGATTAGAAACCTAGAGAGGAACCAGGCTATGAGGGGTGGCCAGTCCTCTTCTGGCTGTGCCAGGTGGAGATTAGAAACCTAGAGAGGAACCAGGCTATGAGGGGTGACCAGTCCTCTTCTGGCTGTGCCGGGTGGAGATTAGAAACCTAGAGAGGAACCAGGCTATGAGGGGTGACCAGTCCTCTTCTGGCTGTGCCGGGTGGAGATTAGAAACCTAGAGAGGAACCAGGCTATGAGGGGTGGCCAGTCCTCTTCTGGCTGTGCCGGGTGGAGATTAGAAACCTAGAGAGGAACCAGGCTATGAGGGGTGGCCAGTCCTCTTCTGGCTGTGCCGGGTGGAGATTAGAAACCTAGAGAGGAACCAGGCTATGAGGGGTGGCCAGTCCTCTTCTGGCTGTGCCGGGTGGAGATTAGAAACCTAGAGAGGAACCAGGCTATGAGGGGTGGCCAGTCCTCTTCTGGCTGTGCCGAGTGGAGATTAGAAACCTAGAGAGGAACCAGGCTATGAGGGGTGGAGATTAGAAACCTAGAGAGGAACCAGGCTATGAGGGGTGGCCAGTCCTCTTCTGGCTGTGCCGGGTGGAGATTAGAAACCTAGAGAGGAACCAGTCTATGAGGGGTGGCCAGTCCTCTTCTGGCTGTGCCGAGTGGAGATTAGAAACCTAGAGAGGAACCAGTCTATGAGGGGTGGCCAGTCCTCTTCTGGCTGTTCCGGGTGGAGATTCTAACCTCTCCTGGGCCAGCCATTGGCCCAGGAGAATGAGCTGACAGCCTATGTCTGTAGAGTTTAAACTATGTACAATACAAGACAGTCATCATACATGATATAGGCAGTGGAAGTCACCATCACAACAACCCTGTCTGTCTGTCTGTCTGTCTGTCTGTCTGTCTGTCTGTCTGTCTGTCTGTCTGTCTGTCTGTCTGTCTGTCTGTCTGTCTGTCTGTCTGTCTGTCTGTCTGTCTGTCTGTCTGTCTGTCTGTCTGTCTGTCTGTCGGCCTAGTCTAAACTAACCCAGTCTGTCTGTCTGTCTATAGGCCTAGTCTAAACTAACCCAGTCTGTCTGTCTGTCTGTCGGCCTAGTCTAAACTAACCCAGTCTGTCTGTCTATAGGCCTAGTCTAAACTAACCCAGTCTGTCTGTCTGTCTATAGGCCTAGTCTAAACTAACCCAGTCTGTCTGTCTGTGTGTCTAGTCTAAACTAACCCAGTCTGTCTGTCTGTCTATAGGCCTAGTCTAAACTAACCCAGACTGTCTGTCTGTGTGTCTAGTCTAAACTAACCCAGTCTGTCTGTGTGTCTCCTGTCCCCAGGTGCCTCCCTATCAGAGCCATGTCACTGGGCAGCAGGGGAAGCAGTAGCAGCAGCGGAGGTAGAGGTGTCAACCTCCCAGTGGAGGTGTGGCGTGTGGTCCTGGCCTACCTCCCCCTCCCAGAGCTGGGCCGTTGCAGCCTGGTGTGCAGGGCCTGGAGAGAGCTGATCCTCTCCCTGGATAACACCCGTTGGAGACAGCTCTGCCTGGGCCTGCCCGAGTGTCCTCGACACCCCAACTGGCCCAGGTACTGAAGTGGAGATGGACGTTCTCTGAACTACGAAAGGTCCTCGTTGACATTCTCTAACCCCCGTGTGTCTCTCTGTCTGTTCCCCCCCACCCAGCCGGCCCCATCTGGAGCCCTCATCCTGGAGAGAAGCCCTGAGGCAGCACGCCATCGCCAGCCGTACCTGGTCCCGTCACGCCCACCCTGAGCTCCAGCCCTCCGCCTGCCTTCACCTGTTCCGCCGGAGGAAGGAGAGGAGGGTGTGGCAGGTGGGGTCGGGGCTGGAGCTGGAGACGCTGAGGGGGGCGTTGGGGGTCGCTGGGTCGTACGACCGGGTGGTACTGCACCCCGGGGTGTATGAGGAGCAGGCAGAGTTGGTGCTGAAGGTGACTTAACTGATTGGCTGCTGTTGTCTTGATGATGCAATGTCTAGTTAAAGGAGACTTACTGATTGGCTGACCTTAATGCCTGTTAATATCTGTTAGTATCTGTTAGTATCTGTTAGTATCTGTTAATATCTGTTAGTATCTGTTAGTATCTGTTAGTATCTGTTAGTATCTGTTAATATCTGTTAATATCTGTTAGTATCTGTTAGTATCTGTTAGTATCTGTTAATATCTGTTAATATCTGTTAGTATCTGTTAATGCCTGTTAGTATCTGTTAATATCTGTTAATGCCTGTTAGTATCTGTTAGTATCTGTTAGTATCTGTTAGTATCTGTTAGTTTCTGTTAATGCCTGTTAGTACCTGTTAGTATCTGTTTATATCTGTTAGTATCTGTCAATATCTGTTAGTATCTGTTAGTACCTGTTAGTATCTGTTAATGCCTGTTAGTACCTGTTAGTATCTGTTAATGCCTGTTAGTACCTGTTAGTATCTGTTAATATCTGTTAGTATCTGTTAGTGTCTGTTAGTATCTGTTAATATCTGTTAATATATTAGTATCTTAATGCCTGTTAATATCTGTTAATATCTGTTAGTATCTGTTAATATCTGTTAATATATTAGTACCTTAATGCCTGTTAGTATCTGTTAGTGTCTGTTAGTATCTGTTAGTATCTGTTAATATCTGTTAATGCCTGTTAGTATCTGTTAACATATTAGTTCATTAATATCTGTTAATATCTGTTAGTATCTGTTAGTATCTGTTAGTATCTGTTAGTATCTGTTAGTATCTGTTAACATATTAGTTCATTAATATCTGTTAATATCTGTTAGTATCTGTTAGTATCTGTTAACATATTAGTTCATTAATATCTGTTAGTATCTGTTAGTATCTGTTAGTATCTGTTAACATATTAGTTCATTAATATCTGTTAATATCTGTTAGTATCTGTTAGTATCTGTTAACATATTAGTTCATTAATATCTGTTAGTATCTGTTAGTATCTGTTAGTATCTGTTAACATATTAGTTCATTAATATCTGTTAATATCTGTTAGTATATGTCAGTATCTGTTAATATTTTAGTATCTTAATGTCTGTTAGTATCTGTTAGTATCTGTTAGTATCTGTTAATATCTGTTCATATCTGTTAGTATCTGTTAGTATCTGTTAATATCTGTTAGTATCTGTTCATATCTGTTCATATCTGTTAATATCTGTTAGTATCTGTTAATATCTGTTAATGCCCATTAGTATATGTTAGTATCTGTTAGTATCTGTTAATATATTAGTACCTTAATGTCTGTTAGTATCTGTTAATATATTAGTACCTTAATGCCTGTTAGTATCTGTTAATATCTATTAGTATCTGTTAATATATTAGTACCTTAATGTCTGTTAGTATCTGTTAATGCCTGTTAGTATCTGTTAGTATCTGTTAATATCTGTTAATATCTGTTAGTATCTGTTAGTATCTGTTAATGCCTGTTAATATCTGTTAGTATATGTTAGTGTCTGTTAATATCTGTTAATATTTGTTAATATATGTTAGTATATGTTACTATCTGTTAATATATATGTTAATATCTGTTAGTATCTGTTAATATATTAGTACCTTAATGTCTGTTAGTATCTGTTAGTATCTGTTAGTATATGTTAGTGTCTGTTAATATCTGTTAATATTTGTTAATATATGTTAGTATATGTTACTATCTGTTAATATATATGTTAATATCTGTTAGTATCTGTTAGTATCTGTTAATATATTAGTACCTTAATGTCTGTTAGTATCTGTTAATATCTGTTAGTATCTGTTAGTATATGTTAGTATATGTTACTATCTGTTAATATATCTGTTAATATCTGTTAGTATATGTTACTATATGTTAGTATATGTTACTATCTGTTAATATCTGTTAGTATCTGTTAATATCTGTTAGTATCTGTTAATATCTGTTAATATCTGTTAGTATCTGTTAATATCTGTTAATATATGTTAGTATCTGTTAATATCTGTTAATATCTGTTAGTATCTGTTAGTATCTGTTAATATCTGTTAATATCTGTTAGTATCTGTTAGTGTCTGTTAATATCTGTTAATATCTGTTAGTATCTGTTAGTATCTGTTAATATCTGTTAGTATCTGTTAGTGTCTGTTAATATCTGTTAATATCTGTTAGTATCTGTTAGTATCTGTTAATATCTGTTAGTATCTGTTAGTATCTGTTAATATCTGTTAATATATCTGTTAATATCTGTTAGTATCTGTTAATATCTGTTAATATCTGTTAGTATCTGTTAATATATGTTAGTATCTGTTAGTATCTGTTAATATCTGTTAGTATCTGTTAATATATGTTAGTATCTGTTAATATATGTTAATATATGTTAGTATCTGTTAGTATCTGTTAGTATCTGTTAATATATGTTAGTATCTGTTAGTATCTGTTAGTATCTGTTAATATCTGTTAATATCTGTTAGTATCTGTTAATATATGTTAATATATGTTAGTATCTGTTAGTATCTGTTAGTATCTGTTAGTATCTGTTAATATCTGTTAGTATTTTTTAGTATCATGTATTGTAATAAGATCTGCAATTTGATAGATGAAAATATTGACCTTTGACCCTGCCAGGTGCCTGTGGAGGTGGTGGGGTTAGGGAGGCTGGGGGACGTGGCTCTCCTGGTCAGTCTGGAGCAGCAGTGTCCCACAGCCAGGCTGTCCAACCTGGTCTTCATGCCTGCATGGTTCTCCTCCGTTGTATACAAGGTACGTCCAATCAGATCACATTGTATACAAGGTACGTCCAATCAGATCACATTTAGATCTCCCTCCTCCCTCTCCCTATACAAGGTACGTCCAATCAGATCACATTTAGATCTCCCTCCTCCCTCTCCCTATACAAGGTACGTCCAATCAGATCACATTTAGATCTCCCTCCTCCCTCTCCCTATACAAGGTACGTCCAATCAGATCACATTTAGATCTCCCTCCTCCCTCTCCCTATACAAGGTTTATAAAACCCTTTCAATCAGATCACATTTAGATCTCCCTCCTCCCTCTCCCCCTATACAAGGTACATCCAATCAGATCACATTTAGATCTCCCTCCTCCCTCTCCCTATACAAGGTCGTCCAATCAGATCACATTTAGATCTCCCTCCTCCTCCCTCTCCCTATACAAGGTCCCCGCTCCAATCAGATCACATTTAGATCTCCTCCTCCCTCTCCCTATACAAGGTACGTCCAATCAGATCACATTTAGATCTCCCTCTCTCCTCTCCCTATACAAGGTACATCCAATCAGATCACATTTAGATCTCCCTCCTCCCTCTCCCTATACAAGGTACGTCCAATCAGATCACATTTAGATCTCCCTCCTCCCTCTCCCTATACAAGGTACGTCCAATCAGATCACATTTAGATCTCCCTCCTCCCTCTCCCTATACAAGGTACATCCAATCAGATCACATTTAGATCTCCCTCCTCCCTCTCCCTATACAAGGTACCTCCTCCCTCCAATCAGATCACATTTAGATCTCCCTCCTCCCTCTCCCTATACAAGGTACATCCAATCAGATCACATTTAGATCTCCCTCCTCCCTCTCCCTATACAAGGTACATCCAATCAGATCACATTTAGATCTCCCTCCTCCCTACCCTCCCTCTCCCTCCTCCCTACCCTCCCTCTCCCTCCTCCCTACCCTCCCTCTCCCTCCTCCCTCTCCCTCCTCCCTAACCTCCCTCCTCCTTCTGCCTCCTCTACCTCCTCCTTCTGCCTTCTACCTCCTCCCTCCTCCCTACCCTCCCTCCCCTCCCCTACCCCTCCCTACCCTCCTGGCCTCCCTCCTCCCTACCCCCCCCTCCTGCCCTCCCTCTCCCTCCTCCTTCCTCCTCCTGCCCTCTATCTCCTCCCTCCTCCCTACCCTCCCCTCTCCTGCCCTCTCCCTCCTCCTCCTGCCCTCTCTCTCCTCCCTCCTCCCTACCCTCCCTCCCTCCCCCTCCCTCCCCTCCCTCCTCCCTACCCTCGACCTCCCTCCTCCCTACCCTCCCTCCTGCCCTCTCCCTCCTCCTTCCTCCTCCTGCCCTCTATCTCCTCCCCCTCCTCCCTACCCTCCCTCCTGCCCTCCTCCCTCCTCCTCCTACCTCCTCCTGCCCTCTATCTCCTCCCCTACCCTCCACTTCCTGCCCTCTCCCTCCTCCCCCTACCCTCCCTCCCCCTACCCTCTACCTCCTACCCTCTCCCTCCTCCTTCTGCCTTCTACCTCCTCCCTCCTCCTCCTGCCCTCTACCTCCTCCCTCCCACTCCTACCCTTTACCTCCTCGCTCACCCTCCTGCCCTCTACCTCCTCGCTCTCCCTCCTGCCCTCTACCTCCTCCTGCCCTCTACCTCCTCCCTACCCCCTACCTCCTGCCCTCTCCCTCCTCCTTCCTCCTCCTGCCTTCTACCCTCCTCCCTCCTCCTCCTCCCTCTCCCTCCTACCCTCTCCCTCCTCCTTCCTCCTCCTGCCCTCTACCTCCCTCCCTCCTGCCCTCTACCTCCTCCCTCCTCCTCCTGCCCTCTACCTCCTCCTGCTCTCCCTCCTCCTCCTGCCCTCTACCTCCTCCTCCCTCTTCCTGCCCTCTACCTCCTCCTTCTTCCTCCTGCCCTCTACCTCCTCCCTCCCCTCCTACCCTCTACCTCCTCCCTCTTCCTCCTGCTCTCTACCTCCTACCTCCTCCTCCTCCTGCCCTCCTCTACCTCCTCCCTCTTCCTCCTGCCCCTCTACCTCCTTGCTCTCCCTCCTGCCCTCTACCTCCTCCCTCCTCCTCCTGCCCTCCCTCCTACCCTCTCCTCCTCCTGCCCTCTACCTCCTCCCTCCTCCTGCCCTCTACCTCCTCGCTCTCCCTCCTGCCCTCTACCTCCTCCTGCCCTCTACCTCCTCCCTCCTCCTCCTGCCCTCTACCTCCTCCCTCCCCCTCCTACCCTCTACCTCCTCCCTCCTCCTCCTACCCTCTACTCCCTCGGGCCCTCCACCTCCTTCCCTCTACATCCTCCTTTCCTCTACATCCTCCTCCCCTCTCCCTCCACCAGACGTCGTCAGGTCATGTCCAGTTGGACAACTGTAATTTCGAGGGAGCTCAGCTGCAGATCCGAGGGCCAGGAACCTGCCACGCCCGCTTCTGCTCATTCTCACAGGGAAGCTCCACCCACTTCCTGGGCGTGGCCCTCAGCCTGTTGGATAGCTGTGATTTCTCAGGAAGTGATTCGGCGTCCGTGACGGTTGAGGGCGCTCCAGCGACGGAGCGGAACTGGGCCTGTAAACACTTGGCCTCTCTGGCCCGAATCACCACATCCTGGACCTCGCCTGGGAGCGGTAGCCCAGCTGGGGACACCTTGGACGGGCATTCAGGAGTCACACAGCCCCCTGGGGCTACCATCACCCTGGAGGACTGGAGCAAAGGTGAAACGGAGAGCAGGAGGAGAGGAGGAGGAGGAGGAGGGGAGGAAGGAGTGTGTCAGGATACTGTGATTGAGGACGGCTGGAGCGACAGCGCTCCTAGTGACGAGGAAGAGGAGGAGGAGGGAAAAGGAGAGGAAGGTTCAGGACAAGGCAACAACAGTCTAAACTACAGACTGGCCCACAGTCACCACGGCCTCTCTCATCTCCTCAGACCCAACCAGGACGTCTCCCCCGACTTCCCCTCGCTGACCCCTGAAGTCCGAACCCTGACCGAGGAGCTCCAACGCGACCCCGGGGCCCAGGCGCTGATCGAGACAGTGCAGGGGTGCGTGCTGAGGCGCTGCCTGTTTCGGGACGGCAAGGGCGGTGTGCACGTGTGTAACCACGGAAACGCCAGGTTGGAAGGAAACGTGTTCCGGGGGCTGACCTATGCCGTGCGCTGCATCCAGAACGCCACGGTAACCAGATAGGGCTGCCGATCTGATATGATGGGTTGGTTGGTTGATTGGTTGATTGATTGATTGAAGGGTTGATTGATGGGTTGGTTGATTGATGGGTTGGTTGATTCATGGGTTGGTTGGTTGATTGATGGGTTGGTTGGTTGATTGATTGATTGAAGGGTTGATTGATGGGTTGGTTGGTTGATTGGTTGGTTGATTGATTGATGGGTTGGTTGGTTGGTTGATTAATGGGTTGGTTGATTGATTGATGGGTTGGTTGGTTGGTTGATGGATTGATGGGTTGGTTGGTTGGTTGATTGATTGATGGGTTGGTTGGTTGATTGATGGGTTGGTTGATTGATTGATGGGTTGGTTGGTTGGTTGATTGATTGATGGGTTGGTTGGTTGGTTGGTTGATTGATTGATGGGTTGGTTGGTTGATTGATGGGTTGGTTGGTTGGTTGATTGATTGATGGGTTGATTTGTTGATGGGTTGGTTGGTTGGTTGATTGATTGATGGGTTGGTTTGTTGATGTATATATCCTCCTTTAACTGAATGTGTTTTAGACAGTAATGTACACTACCGGCCAAAAGGTTTAGACCCCATAGTCATTCCAGGGGTTTTCTACATTTCTACTATTTTCTACATTGTAGAATAATAGTGAAGACATCACAACTATGAAATAACATATGGAATCATGTAGTAACCAAAATAGTGTTAAACAAATCAAAATATATTTTATATTTGAGATTCTTCAAATAGCCACCCTTTGCCTTGATGACAGCTTTGCACACTCTGGGCAATGTGTATCTCATTGGTGTGTGTATTTTGCGTGTGTGTGTGTGTGTTCCAGATTGTGATGCTCCGTAATGAGGTATGTGTGTGTGTGTGTGTGTTCCAGATTGTGATGCTCCGTAATGAGGTGTGTGTGTGTGTGTGTGTGTTCCAGATTGTGATGCTCCGTAATGAGGTGTGTGTGTGTGTGTGTGTGTGTGTTCCAGATTGTGATGCTCCGTAATGAGGTGTGTGAGTGTCGTGCGTCGGGCGTGTTCCTGCGTCTGTCGTCTCAGGGTCTGATCGCTGACAACAACATCCACTCCAACGGGGAGGCGGGGCTCGACATCCGCAAGGGGGCGGACCCCATCATCCTGGTAGTTCTATTAATTCTATTTCACATCTCTGATGTCATCACATCTGTCCTGTTCGTCTCTGATGTCATCATATCGGTCCTGTTCGTCTCTGATGTCATCACATCTGTCTTTCATCTGGTAGAAGTTATAGGACATGGTGGTCTGTCTGTCTGTCTGTCTGTCTGTCTGTCTGTCTGTCTGTCTGTCTGTCTGTCTCAGGAGACATGGTGATCTAAAATAACAACTGATCAAACTATCTCTCTCTGTGTCTCTCTCTCTGTCTCTGTCCGTCTCTCTCGGTCTCTGTCTCTCTCTCTCTGTGTCTCTGTCTCTCTCTCTCTGTCCGTCTCTCTCGGTCTCTCTCTGTGTCTGTCTCTGTCTCTCTCTGTGTCTGTCTCTGTCTCTCTCTCTGTCTCTCTGTCCCTCTCTCTCTGTCCGTCTCTGCCCGTCTCTCTCTGTGTCTCTGTCTCTCTCTCTCTGTCCGTCTCTCTCGGTCTCTCTCTGTGTCTCACCCACTCAGTGTAACAGAATACACAGCGGTTTGCGTTCTGGCATCGTGGTCCTTGGCAACGGGAGGGGTTCCATCCGGAGCAACCAGATCTACAACAACAAGGAAGCAGGAGTCTACATTCTGTTCAACGGGAACCCTGTGGTCAGGTAGGAGGGGGTAGTCTACATTCTGTTATACAGGAACCCTGTAGTCAGGTAGGAGGAGGGGGGTCTACATTCTGTTATAGTCAGGTAGGAGGGGGAGTCTACATTCTGTTATACAGGAACCCTGTAGTCAGGTAGGAGGAGGGGGTCTACATTCTGTTATAGTCAGGTAGGAGGGGAGTCTACATTCTGTTATACAGGAACCCTGTGGTCAGGTAGGAGGAGGGGGGTCTACATTCTGTTATGCAGGAACCCTGTAGTCAGGTAGGAGGAGGGGGGTCTACATTCTGTTATAGTCAGGTAGGAGGGGGGTAGTCTACATTCTGTTATACAGGAACCCTGTGGTCAGGTAGGAGGGGGGTGGTCTACATTCTGTTATACAGGAACCCTGTAGTCAGGTAGGAGGGGGTAGTCTACATTCTGTTATAGTCAGGTAGGAGGGGGAGTCTACATTCTGTTCAACAGGAACCCTGTAGTCAACCTTCTCTCTCTCCCTCCCTCCAACCTTCTCCCTCTCTCTCTCCCTCCCTCCAACCTCCCTCTCTCCCTCCCTCCAACCTTCTCCCTCTCTCTCTCCTTCCCTCTCTCCCTCCCTCACTCCCTCCCTCCCTCCAACCTTCTCCCTTTCTCTCTCTCTCCTTCCCTTCAACCTCCCTCTCTCCCTCCCTCCAACCTTCTCCCTCTCTCTCTCCTTCCCTCCAACCTTCTCCCTCTCTCTCTCCCTTCCCCCCCTCCCTCCCTCCCTCCCTCCCTCCCTCCCTCCCTCCCTCCCTCCCTCCCTCCCTCCAACCTTCTCCCTTCTCTCTCTCTCCCTCCCTCCAACCTCCCTCTCTCCCTCCCTCCAACCTTCTCCCTCTCTCTCTCTTCCCTCTCTCCCTCTCTCTCTCTCCCTCCCTCCCCCTCCCTCCCTCCCTCCCTCCCTCCCTCCCTCCCTCCCTCCCTCAACCTTCTCCCTTTCTCTTTCTCTCCTTCCCTCCAACCTCCCTCTCTCCCTCCCTCCAACCTTCTCCCTTTCTCTCTCTCTCCTTCCCTCCAACCTCCCTCTCTCCCTCCCTCCAACCTTCTCCCTCTCTCTCTCCTTCCCTCCAACCTCCCTCTCTCTCTCCTTCCCTCCCTCTCTCTCTCATTCCCTCTCTCCTCCCTCCCTCTCTCCCTCCCTCCCTCCAACCTTCTCCCTCTCTCTCTCCTTCCCTCTCTCCTCCCTCTCTCCCTCCTCCAGTGGTAACCATATCTTCCAGGGTCAGGCAGCAGGGATTGCTGTGAATGAGAACGGCAGAGGGGTGATAGTCGGTACTCACACACACACACACACACACACACACGCAGCAACCTGCACAGAATCTTGACTGAAATGTTAAAAGTACTTAATGAATGAAATGTATTATTAGTGATATTATGTAAATGTAAGTACTTTAATGCTATTTATCCCCCAGAGAATGTGATCAGGGAGAACCAGTGGGGGGGTGCAGACATCAGGCGGGGGGGCGACCCGGTCCTGAGGAACAACTACATCTGTCATGGCTACTCTGACGGGGTGGTGGTGGGGGAGAGAGGCCGTGGACTCATAGAGGGAAACCACATCTACAGTGAGTAATACACTTCCTGTTCGCTGACGTCACTTCCTGTCCTCCTCTCCTCCTCCTCTCTGTCATGGCTACTCTGACGGGTTGGTGGTGGGGGAGAGAGGCCGTGGACTCATAGAGGGAAACCACATCTACAGTGAGTAATACACTTCCTGTTCGCTGACGTCACTTCCTGTCCTCCTCTCCTCCTCCTCTCTGTCATGGCTACTCTGACGGGGTGGTGGTGGAGGAGAGAGGCCGTGGACTCATAGAGGGAAACCACATCTACAGTGAGTAATACACTTCCTGTTCGCTGACGTCACTTCCTGTCCTCCTCTCCTCCTCCTCTCTGTCATGGCTACTCTGACGGGGTGGTGGTGGGGGAGAGAGGCCGTGGACTCATAGAGGGAAACCACATCTACAGTGAGTAATACACTTCCTGTTTGCTGACGTCACTTCCTGTTCTCTTGTCCTCTCCCTTCTCCTAGGCAACAAGGGCTGTGGTGTGTGGTTGATGTCCTCAAGCCTCCCTCAGCTGTTGGGAAACTACATTACCCATAACCGCATGTACGGGCTGGCCGTATTCTGCCGGAAGGACCCTGACGGGGGCGGGACCAGGGAAGGGGGTCAGGAGGGAGGAGGAAGAGGAGGAGGACAGGAGAACTTCCATGAGGAAGGAGAGCTGCTGGCGTGGGAAGGTGACCTTGACAGCGAGGACGAACGTCTCTCCGCCCGGCGCTCCATCAGCACGGCTCTGGTGGAGGGAAACTGCATTAGCCGCAATGGAGGTGAGACTGTAGACACTGTAGAGCCACAATGGAGGAGAGACTGTAGAGCCACAATGGAGGAGAGACTGTAGACACTGTAGAGCCACAATGGAGGAGAGACTGTAGACACTGTAGAGCCACAATGGCGGAGAGACTGTAGACACTGTAGAGACACAATGGAGGTGAGACTGTAGACACTGTAGAGCCACAATGGAGGAGACACTGTAGAGCCACAATGGAGGTGAGACTGTAGACACTGTAGAGACACAATGGAGGAGAGACTGTAGACACTGTAGAGACACAATGGAGGAGAGACTGTAGACACTGTAGAGCCACAATGGAGGTGAGACTGTAGACACTGTAGAGACACAATGGCGGAGAGACTGTAGACACTGTAGAGACACAATGGAGGAGACACTGTAGAGCCACAATGGAGGAAACACTGCAGACGCTGTAGAGCCACAATGGAGGAGAGACTGTAGACACTGTAGAGCCACAATGGAGGTGAGACTGTAGACACTGTAGAGCCACAATGGAGGTGAGACTGTAGACACTGTAGAGCCACAATGGAGGAGAGACTGTAGACACTGTAGAGCCACAATGGAGGAGAGACTGTAGAGCCACAATGGAGGAGAGACTGTAGAGCCACAATGGAGGAGAGACTGTTGACACTGTAGAGCCACAATGGAGGAGAGACTAGACACTGTAGAGCCACAATGGAGGTGAGACTGTAGAGCCACAATGGAGGAGAGACTGTTGACACTGTAGAGCCACAATGGAGGAGAGACTAGACACTGTAGAGCCACAATGGAGGAGAAACTGTAGAGCCACAATGGAGAAGAGACTGTTGATGCTGTGGGAGAGAGAGAAGAGTCATTGAGTGTCATCGTCATAGCAGTGATAGGTCTGACTCTGGTTTGGGTTTATACTTTACCTTCAATACCAGCATTTGAATGTTTGGTTTGTTAAATGTGATACGCAGAGTTGTAACGTCCATTTTTCTTTATAGTTTACTTCTCTTTTTTTTACTTTTAATTTGTTTTTTATTATTATTTTTTTTTTAAATCATTTTTTACATTTTTAATTTTAATTTTATTAACAACAAATCAATACATAAAGCACATGAGGGAACACAAGCATTCATAGATTACAAACGAGCTAGGGGCGGGGCTGGGGGCGGGGCTATGGGCGGGGCTAGGGGGTACAATATCACATTACAATTACACAAGGACCTTAAGGGACATGCATATACTTACAATTCAAAACAGCTTTTTTGTTAGTAGAGCATTTAACCGTCTTAAAATACAGTTCAATTTCTTTTTGTAGGGTACGAAAATGTGGTTTTATATAGTTTACTTCTCTCCAGTCTCTCTATGCCGCTTTCCACACAGACCTAGCCACGCCCCCCTGTCACTCAAAGAGCTCGTCTGATGTTCCTCAACCAGGAGACACTTGTGTTCAGTCTGCATGGTCAACGCAACACACACAAACAACACTGTTGATGACAACGATGCAGT
>NC_088413.1:2494679-2559679 GCF_034236695.1 Oncorhynchus nerka | reverse complement strand
GCAGCGTCTTCTGCACCATCCTCTGAGGCCCTAGCAACCAGCCCGCCTAGCAACCCCGCCCTGAAGATGGATTGGATGACCTCCTCACCAGGGGTCAAGAGTTCAACCTCTCCTGTCTCGAGACATTCTGTTTTCTTAGAACATTTCCTCTGACATGTTGATCTAGGAACACTTGAACTCAGCAGATGTTGTGGAATGGCTGGCTGGACACAGATGTTGCCTGTCCTGGGGGTTCTAGAACGTTGTCCTCCCCAGGGGGTTCTAGAACATTGTCCTCCCCAGGGGGTTCTAGAACATTGTCCGCCCCAGGGGGTTCTAGAACATTGTCCTCCCCAGGGGGTTCTAGCACATTGTCCTCCCCAGGGGGTTCTAGAACATTGTCCTCCCCAGGGGTTGTCATTGAGCTGTGAGATCACTTGTCCTGGTGTGGTATCCCCAGGGTTCTAGATCATGTGACGTTGTACCTCCCCAGGGGGTTCTAGAAGTGTCATTGAGCTGTGAGATCCCCACTACTGGAGGAGCTTGTGGTATCATGTGACTGGTGTGGTATCATGACAGTATCATGTGACTGGTGTGGTATCATGACAGTATCATGTGACTGGTGTGGTATCATGACAGTATCATGTGACTGGTGTGGTATCATGACAGTATCATGTGACAGGTGTGGTATCATGGACAGTATCATGTGACTGGTGTGGTATCATGTGACTGGTGTGGTATCATGTGACTGGTGTGGTATCATGACAGTATCATGTGACTGGTGTGGTATCATGACAGTATCATGTGACTGGTGTGGTATCATGACAGTGTCATGAGACTGGTGTGGTATCATGTGACTGGTGTGGTATCATGTGACTGGTGTGGTATCATGACAGTATCATGAGACTGGTGTGGTATCATGTGACTGGTGTGGTATCATGACAGTATCATGTGACTGGTGTTGTATCATGACAGTATCATGTGACTGGTGTGGTATCATGACAGTATCATGTGACTGGTGTGGTATCGTGACAGTATCATGTGACTGGTGTGGTATCATGACAGTATCATGTGACTGGTGTGGTATCATGACAGTATCATGTGACTGGTGTGGTATCATGACAGTATCATGTGACTGGTGTGGTATCATGACAGTATCATGTGACTGGTATGGTATCATGTGACTGCTGTGGTATCATGACAGTATCATGTGATTGGTGTGGTATCATGAGACTGGTGTGGTATCATGACAGTATCATGTGACTGGTGTGGTATCATGACAGTATCATGTGACTGGTGTGGTATCATGACATTATCATGTGACTGGTGTGGTATCATGACAGTATCATGTGACTGGTGTGGTACCATGACAGTATCATGTGACTGGTGTGGTATCATGACAGTATCATGTGACTGGTGTGGTACCATGACAGTATCATGTGACTGGTGTTGGTATCATGACAGTATCATGTGACTGGTGTGGTATCATGACAGTATCATGTGACTGGTGTGGTATCATGACAGTATCATGAGACTGGTGTGGTATCATGACAGTATCATGTGACTGGTGTGGTATCATGACAGTATCATGTGACTGGTGTGGTATCATGACAGTATCATGTGACTGGTGTGGTATCATGAGACTGGTGTGGTATCATGACAGTATCATGTGACTGGTGTGGTATCATGACAGTATCATGTGACTGGTGTATCAGTGTTTAGGGACTGGAGTTTTACCTGACTAGGAATAACTCCTGGCCTTAACAATGATGACAATATTCATGTTTCCTCACTGAAATGTCTACTAGTGTCTGTTTTTACAGTGCTTTCTAAATGTTTTCAAGAACCACACGAGTCACTTCCTCAGTTCTTCCAGACAGGTGATGTTCTGACAGAGCGGTATGAACTCACACACAACCTGAACTTAGTCTATTACATTAAAATGTTTTATTTGTTTACAGAATAGAGGAGGGTTTCTAGTATCATGTCTTTATCAACCTTCTTTCCTCTCTAGGAATATTTACCCTTACCTCTTCCTCCTTACCCCCGTCTTCCTCTCCTCCCCTCTCTAGGAATATTTACCCTCTCCTCTTCCTCTTTACCCCCGTCTTCCTCTCCTCCCCTCTCTAGGAATATTTACCATCTCCCCTTCACTCTTCCTCCTTATCCCCATCTTCCTCTCCTCCCTCTCCTCTTCCTCCTTATCCCCGTCTTCCTCACCTCCCCTCTAGGAATATTTACCCTTCACTCTTCCTCCTTATCCCCGTCTTCCTCACCTCCCCTCTAGGAATATTTACCCTTCACTCTTCCTCCTTATCCCCGTCTTCCTCACCTCCCCTCTAGGAATATTTACCCTTCACTCTTCCTCCTTATCCCCATCTTCCTCACCCCTCTCTAGGAATATTTATCCTCCTCTTCCTCCTTACCCCCATCTTCCTCACCTCCCCTCTCTAGGAATATTTACCCTCTCCCCTTCACTCTTCCTCCTTATCCCCATCTTTTACCTCTCCTCCCCAATCCTTACCCCAGTCTTCCTCAAGAACCTCTCTCTAGGAATATTTACCCTCTCCCCTTCACTCTTCCTCCTTATCCCCATCTTCCTCTCCTCCCTCTCCTCTTCCTCCTTATCCCCGTCTTCCTCACCTCCCCTCTAGGAATATTTACCCTTCACTCTTCCTCCTTATCCCCGTCTTCCTCTCCTCCCCTCTCTAGGAATATTTACCCTTCCCTCTTACCTCTTCCTCCTTACCCCCGTCTTCCTCTCCTCCCCTCTCTAGGAATATTTACCCTTCCCTCTTACCTCTTCCTCCTTACCCCCGTCTTCCTCTCCTCCCCTCTCTAGGAATATTTACCCTTCCTCCTTACCCCCGTCTTCCTCTCCTCCCCTCTCTAGGAATATTTACCCTCTCCTCTTCCTCCTTACCCCAGTCTTCCTCTCCTCCCCTCCCCTCTAGGAATATTTACCCTCTCCCCTCCCCTCCTTACCCCCATCTTCCTCACCTCCCCTCTCTAGGAATATTTACCATCTCCCCTTCACTCTTCCTCCTTATCCCCATCTTCCTCTCCTCCCTCTCCTCTTCCTCCTTATCCCCGTCTTCCTCACCTCCCCTCTAGGAATATTTACCCTTCACTCTTCCTCCTTATCCCCGTCTTCCTCACCTCCCCTCTAAGAATATTTACCCTTCACTCTTCCTCCTTATCCCCATCTTCCTCACCTCCCCTCTCTAGGAATATTTATCCTCCTCTTCCTCCTTACCCCCATCTTCCTCACCTCCCCTCTCTAGGAATATTTACCCTCTCCCCTTCACTCTTCCTCCTTATCCCCATCTTCCTCTCCTCCCCCTCCTTACCCCAGTCTTCCTCACCTCTCTCTAGGAATATTTACCCTCTCCCCTTCACTCTTCCTCCTTATCCCCATCTTCCTCTCCTCCCTCTCCTCTTCCTCCTTATCCCCATCTTCCTCTCCTCTAGGAATATTTACCCTCTCCTCTTCCTCCTTACCCCCGTCTTCCTCCCCTCCTCCTTACACTTCAATCACACCGACAGAGTCATTACATGTTGGTACACCCAGAAGTACATTCATCTCCTCCCTCTCCTCTTCCTCCTTACCCCCGTCTTCCTCCCCTCCTCCTTCCACTTCAATCACACCGACAGAGTCATTACATGTTGGTACATTCATCTCCAGTAAACAACGTTGCGTTTCAGGAGGCAGCCGCAGTGCATTCTGGGTAGAGCGTCACGTTGGATGTATCAGACTGTCTGCTGCAGACGGCTTGGCAGAAAAGGTGAACTTCGGTTGCAGACATAACCAGACGACGCTGCGTCAAATGGGACGCAGTCGGTGTGTTTTGGAAGCGTTTCCCCTCGTCTTCCTCGTCTTCCTCTAATGCATTTTTTTGCGTTTGCGTATCTCCGTGAACGTTTGGTATTTGACGAGGGGCAGCCGCAGAGTCGCCAGTCTGTTTTCGGCCATCGGACCGCCGTCGTCCCCCGTCACACAGCCGTGTCTGGACAGGGTCAGCCCCATCGACTTGGCCACCTCCACCATCCTACACACACACACACACACACACACACGGAGAAAATATCAGTAACGCTGTTGCTTTTGTGTTTTTATTAATTATTTCACCTTTATTTATTTATAGTAGCTACATTTGTATTTAACCAGGTAGGCTAGTTGAGAACACCTTTATTTAACCAGGTAGGCTAGTTGAGAACACCTTTATTTAACCAGGTAGGCTAGTTGAGAACACCTTTATTTAACCAGGTAGGCCAGTTGAGAACACCTTTATTTAACCAGGTAGGCTAGTTGAGAACACCTTTATTTAACCAGGTAGGCTAGTTGAGAACACCTTTATTTAACCAGGTAGGCTAGTTGAGAACACCTTTATTTAACCAGGTAGGCTAGTTGAGAACACCTTTATTTAACCAGGTAGGCTAGTTGAGAACACCTTTATTTAACCAGGTAGGCTAGTTGAGAACACCTTTATTTAACCAGGTAGGCTAGTTGAGAACACCTTTATTTAACCAGGTAGGCTAGTTGAGAACACCTTTATTTAACCAGGTAGGCTAGTTGAGAACACCTTTATTTAACCAGGTAGGCTAGTTGAGAACACCTTTATTTAACCAGGTAGGCCAGTTGAGAACACCTTTATTTAACCAGGTAGGCTAGTTGAGAACATCTTTATTTAACCAGGTAGGCTAGTTGAGAACACCTTTATTTAACCAGGTAGGCTAGTTGAGAACACCTTTATTTAACCAGGTAGGCTAGTTGAGAACACCTTTATTTAACCAGGTAGGCTAGTTGAGAACACCTTTATTTAACCAGGTAGGCTAGTTGAGAACACCTTTATTTAACCAGGTAGGCTAGTTGAGAACACCTTTATTTAACCAGGTAGGCTAGTTGAGAACACCTTTATTTAACCAGGTAGGCTAGTTGAGAACACCTTTATTTAACCAGGTAGGCTAGTTGAGAACACCTTTATTTAACCAGGTAGGCTAGTTGAGAACACCTTTATTTAACCAGGCAGGCCAGTTGAGAACACCTTTATTTAACCAGGTAGGCCAGTTGAGAACACCTTTATTTAACCAGGTAGGCCAGTTGAGAACACCTTTATTTAACCAGGTAGGCTAGTTGAGAACACCTTTATTTAACCAGGTAGGCTAGTTGAGAACACCTTTATTTAACCAGGTAGGCTAGTTGAGAACACCTTTATTTAACCATAAGCTAGTTGAGAACACCTTTATTTAACCAGGTAGGCTAGTTGAGAACACCTTTATTTAACCAGGTAGGCTAGTTGAGAACACCTTTATTTAACCAGGTAGGCCAGTTGAGAACACCTTTATTTAACCAGGTAGGCTAGTTGAGAACACCTTTATTTAACCAGGTAGGCTAGTTGAGAACACCTTTATTTAACCAGGTAGGCTAGTTGAGAACACCTTTATTTAACCAGGTAGGCTAGTTGAGAACACCTTTATTTAACCAGGTAGGCTAGTTGAGAACACCTTTATTTAACCAGGTAGGCTAGTTGAGAAAAAGTTCTCATGTACAACTGCGACCTGGCCAAGATAAAGCATTGCAGTTCGACACAAACAACAACAGAGTTACACATGGAGTAAAACAAAACATACAGTCAATAACACAATAGAACAAAAGAAAACTAAGTCTATATACAGTGAGTGTAAATGAGGTAAGATAAGGGAGTTAAGGAAATAAATAGGCCATGGTGGCGAAGAATTTGTTCTTAACTGACTTGCCTAGTAAAATAAAATAAATGCAGAAGATGAATGTGCAAGTAGAGGTACTGTGGTGCAAAAGGAGCAAAATAAGTAAATAAATATTGTATGGGGATGAGGTAGTTAGATATATGGGCTATTTATAGATGGGCTGTGTACAGGTGCAGTGATCTGTGAGCTGCTCTGACAGCTAGTGAGGGAGATATGAGTCTCCAGCTTCAGAGATTTTTGCAGTTCGTTCCAGTCATTGGCAGCAGAGAACTGGAAGGAAAGACGACCAAAGGAGGAGTTGGATTTGAGGGTGACCAGTGAGATATACCTGCTGGAGCGTGTGCTTCAGGTGGGTGATGCTATGGTGACCAGTGAGCTGAGATAAGGCGGGGCTTTACCTAGCAGAGACTTGTAGATAACCTGTAGCCAGTGGGTTTGGCGACGAGTATGAAGCGAGGGCCAACCAACGAGAGCGTAACAGGTCGCAATGGTGGGTGGTATATGGGGCTTTGGTGATAAAAACGGATGGCACTGTGATAGACTGCATCCAATTTGTTGAGTAGGGTATTGGAGGCTATTTTATAAATGACGTCACAGAAGTCGAGGATTGGTAGGATGGTCAGTTTTACGAGGGTATGTTTGGCAGCATGAGTGAAGGAGGCTTTGTTGCGATACAGGAAGCCAATTCTAGATTTAATTTTGGATTGGAGATGCTTAATGTGAGTCTGGAAGGAGAGTTTACAGTCTAACCAGACACCCAGGTATTCAAAATGGCCGGTAATCTGTTTGTTAACTTGGCATTCGAAGACCTTAGAGATGCAGGGTAGGATAGATATAGGTCTGTAGCAGTTTGGGTCGAGAGTGTCCCCCCCTTTTGAAGAGGGGGATGACCGCGGCAGCTTTCCAATCTTTGGGAATCTCAGATGATACGAAAGAGGTTGAACAGGCTAGTAATAGGGGTTGCAACAATTTCGGCACCTAATTTTTTAAAAAGAGGTGTGTCTCTCTCCTGTTCTATGACCCCCCTCCCAGGTCTCTCACCGTTTCTCTGTGACCCCCAGGTCTCTGTGACCCCCCAGGTCTCTCTCCTGGTCTCTGTGACCCCCCCAGGTCTCTGTGACCCCCCCAGGTCTCTGTGACCCCCCCAGGTCTCTCTCCTGTTCTCTGTGACCCCCCAGGTCTCTCACCGTTTCTCTGCCCAGGTCTCTGTGACCCCCCCCAGGTCTCTGTGACCCCCAGGTCTCTCACCGTTTCTCTGTGACCCCCAGGTCTCTGTGACCCCCAGGTCTCTCTCCTGTTCTCTGTGACCCCCAGGTCTCTGTGACCCCCAGGTCTCTCACCGTTTCTCTGTGACCCCCAGGTCTCTCACCGTTTCTCTGTGACCCCCAGGTCTCTGTGACCCCCAGGTCTCTGTGACCCCAGGTCTCTCTCCTGTTCTCTGTGACCCCCAGGTCTCTGTGACCCCCAGGTCTCTCACCGTTCTCTGTGACCCCCAGGTCTCTGTGACCCCCAGGTCTCTGTGACCCCCAGGTCTCTCACCGTTTCTCTGTGACCCCCAGGTCTCTGTGACCCCCAGGTCTCTCTCCTGTTCTCTGTGACCCCCAGGTCTCTGTGACCCCCAGGTCTCTCACCGTTTCTCTGTGACCCCCAGGTCTCTCACCGTTTCTCTGTGACCCCCAGGTCTCTGTGACCCCCAGGTCTCTGTGACCCCAGGTCTCTCTCCTGTTCTCTGTGACACCACCCAGGTCTCTCACCGTTTCTCTGTGACCCCCAGGTCTGTGACCCCCAGGTCTCTCACCGTTTCTCTGTGACCCCCAGGTCTCTGTGACCCCCCAGGTCTCTCACCGTTTCTCTGTGACCCCCAGGTCTCTCACAGTTTCTCTGTGACCCCCAGGTCTCTGTGACCCCCAGGTCTCTGTGACCCCCCCCCAGGTCTCTCACCGTTTCTCTGTGACCCCCAGGTCTCTGTGTAACAGTGTGAGGTCAGCGGTCATGTCTCCCATGTGGAGCAGCAGGGCCAGGCAGTACGCTGCCACCTTCACACGCATCGACGTAGACACCACGTTCCGCACCCTAGAGACACACACACACACACACACACACACACACATTAATACCAATGAAACTACTGAATTTAAGTAAATCAGGTTTTTTTTTTTTACCTCAGAGGAAGGAAAGGAGAGCTCTATTCCCCATCTAGTGCACTATGGAGGGCTCTATTCCCTATCTAGTGCACTATGGAGAGCTCTATTCCCCATCTAGTGCACTATGGAGAGCTCTATTCCCCATCTAGTGCACTATGGAGAGCTCTATTCCCTATCTAGTGCACTATGGAGAGCTCTATTCCCCATCTAGTGCACTATGGAGAGCTCTATTCCCCATCTAGTGCACTATGGAGAGCTCTATTCCCCATCTAGTGCACTATGGAGAGCTCTATTCCCCATCTAGTGCACTATGGAGAGCTCTATTCCCCATCTAGTGCACTATGGAGAGCTCTATTCCCCATCTAGTGCACTATGGAGAGCTCTATTCCCCATCTAGTGCACTATGGAGAGCTCTATTCCCCATCTAGTGCACTATGGAGAGCTCTATTCCCTATCTAGTGCACTATGGAGAGCTCTATTCCCCATCTAGTGCACTATGGAGAGCTCTATTCCCCATCTAGTGCACTATGGAGAGCTCTATTCCCATCTAGTGCACTATGGAGAGCTCTATTCCCCATCTAGTGCACTATGGAGAGCTCTATTCCCCATCTAGTGCACTATGGAGAGCTCTATTCCCCATCTAGTGCACTATGGAGAGCTCTATTCCCCATCTAGTGCACTATGGAGAGCTCTATTCCCTATCTAGTGCACTATGGAGAGCTCTATTCCCTATCTAGTGCACTATGGAGAGCTCTATTCCCTATCTAGTGCACTATGTAGGGCTCTATTCCCTATCTAGTGCACTATGTAGGGCTCTATTCCCTATCTAGTGCACTATGGAGAGCTCTATTCCCTATCTAGTGCACTATGGAGAGCTCTATTCCCCATCTAGTGCACTATGGAGAGCTCTATTCCCTATCTAGTGCACTATGTAGGGCTCTATTCCCTATCTAGTGCACTATGTAGGGTGCTATATGAAAAGCAGACAATCTAAGGGCCCGGGTCTAGTGCACTATGTAGGGCTCTATTCCCTATCTAGTGCACTATGTAGGGCTCTATTCCCTATCTAGTGCACTATGTAGGGTGCTATATGAAATGCAGACGATCTATGGGTCTAGTGCACTATGTAGGGCTCTATTCCCTATCTAGTGCACTATGTAGGGTGCTATTTGAAATGCAGACAATCTAAGGGTCTAGTGCACTATGTAGGGCTCTATTCCCTATCTAGTGCACTATGTAGGGTGCTATTTGAAATGCAGACAATCTAAGGGTCTAGTGCACTATGTAGGGCTCTATTCCCTATCTAGTGCACTATGTAGGGCTCTATTCCCTATCTAGTGCACTATGTAGGGTGCTATATGAAAAGCAGACGATCTAAGGGTCTAGTGCACTATGTAGGGCTCTATTCCCTATCTAGTGCACTATGTAGGGTGCTATTTGAAATGCAGACAATCTAAGGGTCTAGTGCACTAACACAACCCTAATGATGTAGGGCTCTATTCCCTATCTAGTGCACTATGTAGGGTGCGAGGGTGCCAGCGAGTGGACAGCTACCTGCCGTGATTGAAGGTCTCCACGGTGAAGGTCCTCTTCAGCTTGATGTGGATGATACGAGGACAGCCCTCCTCCTGCCCGACTAGAAAACAACATTAACCCTTAATGATACGAGGACAGCCCTCCTCCTGCCCGACTAGAAAACAACATTAACCCTTAATGATACCAGGACAGCCCTCCTCCTGCCCGACTAGAAAACAACATTAACACAACCCTTAATGATACGAGGACAGCCCTCCTCCTCCTGACTAGAAAACAACATTAACACAACCCTTAATGATACGAGGACAGCCCTCCTCCTGACTAGAAAACAACATTAACACAACCCTTAATGATACCAGGACAGCCCTCCTCCTGACTAGAAAACAACATTAACACAACCCTTAATGATACGAGGACAGCCCTCCTCCAACCCTGACTACTAGAAAACAACATTAACACAACCCTTAATGATACCAGGACAGCCCTCCTCCTGACTAGAAAACAACATTAACACAACCCTTAATGATACGAGGACAGCCCTCCTCCTGACTAGAAAACAACATTAACACAACCCTTAATGATACCAGGACAGCCCTCCTCCTGACTAGAAAACAACATTAACACAACCCTTAATGATACCAGACAGCCCTCCTCCTGACTAGAAAACAACATTAACACAACCCTTAATGATACGAGGACAGCCCTCCTCCTGACTAGAAAACAACATTAACACAACCCTTAATGATACGAGGACAGCCCTCCTCCTGACTAGAAAACAACATTAACACAACCCTTAATGATACGAGGACAGCCCTCCTCCTGACTAGAAAACAACATTAACACAACCCTTAATGATACAGCCCTCCTCCTGAGGACAGCCCTCCTCCTGCCCGACTAGAAAACAACATTAACACAACCCTTAATGATACGAGGACAGCCCTCCTCCTGACTAGAAAACAACATTAACACAACCCTTAATGATACGAGGACAGCCCTCCTCCCGACTAGAAAACAACATTAACACAACCCTTAATGATACGAGGACAGCCCTCCTCCTGACTAGAAAACAACATTAACACAACCCTTAATGATACCAGGACAGCCCTCCTCCTCCTGACTAGAAAACAACATTAACACAACCCTTAATGATACGAGGACAGCCCTCCTCCTGACTAGAAAACAACATTAACACAACCCTTAATGATACGAGGACAGCCCTCCTCCTGACTAGAAAACAACATTAACACAACCCTTAATGATACCAGGACAGCCCTCCTCCTCCTGACTAGAAAACAACATTAACACAACCCTTAATGATACGAGGACAGCCCTCCTCCTGACTAGAAAACAACATTAACACAACCCTTAATGATACGAGGACAGCCCTCCTCCTGACTAGAAAACAACATTAACACAACCCTTAATGATACCAGGACAGCCCTCCTCCTGACTAGAACACAACCCTTAATGATACGAGGACAGCCCTCCTCCTGACTAGAAAACAACATTAACACAACCCTTAATGATACCAGGACAGCCCTCCTCCTGACTAGAAAACAACATTAACACAACCCTTAATGATACCAGGACAGCCCTCCTCCTGACTAGAAAACAACATTAACACAACCCTTAATGATACGAGGACAGCCCTCCTCCTGACTAGAAAACAACATTAACACAACCCTTAATGATACCAGGACAGCCCTCCTCCTGACTAGAAAACAACATTAACACAACCCTTAATGATACGAGGACAGCCCTCCTCCTGACTAGAAAACAACATTAACACAACCCTTAATGATACGAGGACAGCCCTCCTCCTGACTAGAAAACAACATTAACACAACCCTTAATGATACGAGGACAGCCCTCCTCCTGACTAGAAAACAACATTAACACAACCCTTAATGATACGAGGACAGCCCTCCTCCTGACTAGAAAACAACATTAACAACCCTTAATGATACAGGACAGCCCTCCTCCTGACTAGAAAACAACATTAACACAACCCTTAATGATACGAGGACAGCCCTCCTCCTGACTAGAAAACAACATTAACACAACCCTTAATGATACGAGGACAGCCCTCCTCCTGACTAGAAAACAACATTAACACAACCCTTAATGATACGAGGACAGCCCTCCTCCTGACTAGAAAACAACATTAACACAACCCTTAATGATACGAGGACAGCCCTCCTCCTGACTAGAAAACAACATTAACACAACCCTTAATGATACGAGGACAGCCCTCCTCCTGACTAGAAAACAACATTAACACAACCCTTAATGATACGAGGACAGCCCTCCTCCTGACTAGAAAACAACATTAACACAACCCTTAATGATACCAGGACAGCCCTCCTCCTGACTAGAAAACAACATTAACACAACCCTTAATGATACCAGGACAGCCCTCCTCCTGACTAGAAAACAACATTAACACAACCCTTAATGATACCAGGACAGCCCTCCTCCTGACTAGAAAACAACATTAACACAACCCTTAATGATACCAGGACAGCCCTCCTCCTGACTAGAAAACAACATTAACACAACCCTTAATGATACCAGGACAGAAAACAACATTAACACAACCCTTAATGATACCAGGACAGCCCTCCTCCTGACTAGAAAACAACATTAACACAACCCTTAATGATACGAGGACAGCCCTCCTCCTGACTAGAAAACAACATTAACACAACCCTTAATGATACGAGGACAGCCCTCCTCCTGACTAGAAAACAACATTAACACAACCCTTAATGATACGAGGACAGCCCTCCTCCTGACTAGAAAACAACATTAACACAACCCTTAATGATACCAGGACAGCCCTCCTCCTGACTAGAAAACAACATCAACACAACCCTTAATGATACCAGGACAGCCCTCCTCCTGACTAGAAAACAACATTAACACAACCCTTAATGATACGAGGACAGCCCTCCTCCTGACTAGAAAACAACATTAACACAACCCTTAATGATACGAGGACAGCCCTCCTCCTGACTAGAAAACAACATTCCTGAACAACAACCAACTTAATGATACGAGGACAGCCCTCCTCCTGACTAGAAAACAACATTAACACAACCCTTAATGATACCAGGACAGCCCTCCTCCTGACTAGAAAACAACATTAACACAACCCTTAATGATACGAGGACAGCCCTCCTCCTGACTAGAAAACAACATTAACACAACCCTTAATGATACGAGGACAGCCCTCCTCCTGACTAGAAAACAACATTAACACAACCCTTAATGATACCAGGACAGCCCTCCTCCTGACTAGAAAACAACATTAACACAACCCTTAATGATACGAGGACAGCCCTCCTCCTGACTAGAAAACAACAACCAACCCTTAATGATACGACAGCCCTCCTCCTGACTAGAAAACAACATTAACACAACCCTTAATGATACGAGGACAGCCCTCCTCCTGACTAGAACTACAACCCCCTTAAAACAACAGCCCTCCTCCTGACAACATTAACACAACCCTTAATGATACGAGGACAGCCCTCCTCCTGACTAGAAAACAACATTAACACAACCCTTAATGATACGAGGACAGCCCTCCTCCTGACTAGAAAACAACATTAACACAACCCTTAATGATACGAGGACAGCCCTCCTCCTGACTAGAAAACAACATTAACACAACCCTTAATGATACGAGGACAGCCCTCCTCCTGACTAGAAAACAACATTAACACAACCCTTAATGATACGAGGACAGCCCTCCTCCTGACTAGAAAACAACATTAACACAACCCTTAATGATACCAGGACAGCCCTCCTCCTGACTAGAAAACAACATTAACACAACCCTTAATGATACGAGGACAGCCCTCCTCCTGACTAGAAAACAACATTAACACAACCCTTAATGATACGAGGACAGCCCTCCTCCTGACTAGAAAACAACATTAACACAACCCTTAATGATACGAGGACAGCCCTCCTCCTGACTAGAAAACAACATTAACACAACCCTTAATGATACGAGGACAGCCCTCCTCCTGACTAGAAAACAACATTAACACAACCCTTAATGATACGAGGACAGCCCTCCTCCTGACTAGAAAACAACATTAACACAACCCTTAATGATACGAGGACAGCCCTCCTCCTGACTAGAAAACAACATTAACACAGCCAGCCCTCCTCCTGACTAGAAAACAACATTAACACAACCCTTAATGATACCAGGACAGCCCTCCTCCTGACTAGAAAACAACATTAACACAACCCTTAATGATACGAGGACAGCCCTCCTCCTGACTAGAAAACAACATTAACACAACCCTTAATGATACCAGGACAGCCCTCCTCCTGACTAGAAAACAACATTAACACAACCCTTAATGATACGAGGACAGCCCTCCTCCTCCTGACTAGAAAACAACATTAACACAACCCTTAATGATACGAGGACAGCCCTCCTCCTGACTAGAAAACAACATTAACACAACCCTTAATGATACCAGGACAGCCCTCCTCCTGACTAGAAAACAACATTAACACAACCCTTAATGATACCAGGACAGCCCTCCTCCTGACTAGAAAACAACATTAACACAACCCTTAATGATACCAGGACAGCCCTCCTCCTGACTAGAAAACAACATTAACACAACCCTTAATGATACGAGGACAGCCCTCCTCCTGACTAGAAAACAACATTAACACAACCCTTAATGATACCAGGACAGCCCTCCTCCTGACTAGAAAACAACATTAACACAACCCTTAATGATACGAGGACAGCCCTCCTCCTGACTAGAAAACAACATTAACACAACCCTTAATGATACGAGGACAGCCCTCCTCCTGACTAGAAAACAACATTAACACAACCCTTAATGATACGAGGACAGCCCTCCTCCTGACTAGAAAACAACATTAACACAACCCTTAATGATACCAGGACAGCCCTCCTCCTGACTAGAAAACAACATTAACACAACCCTTAATGATACGAGGACAGCCCTCCTCCTGACTAGAAAACAACATTAACACAACCCTTAATGATACGAGGACAGCCCTCCTCCTCCTGACTCCATTAACACTAGAAACAACATTAACACAACCCTTAATGATACGAGGACAGCCCTCCTCCTGACTAGAAAACAACATTAACACAACCCTTAATGATACGAGGACAGCCCTCCTCCTGACTAGAAAACAACATTAACACAACCCTTAATGATACGAGGACAGCCCTCCTCCTGACTAGAAAACAACATTAACACAACCCTTAATGATACGAGGACAGCCCTCCTCCTGACTAGAAAACAACATTAACACAACCCTTAATGATACGAGGACAGCCCTCCTCCTGACTAGAAAACAACATTAACACAACCCTTAATGATACCAGGACAGCCCTCCTCCTGACTAGAAAACAACATTAACACAACCCTTAATGATACAGGACAGCCCTCCTCCTGACTAGAAAACAACATTAACACAACCCTTAATGATACGAGGACAGCCCTCCTCCTGACTAGAAAACAACATTAACACAACCCTTAATGATACCAGGACAGCCCTCCTCCTCCTGACTAGAAAACAACATTAACACAACCCTTAATGATACGAGGACAGCCCTCCTCCTGACTAGAAAACAACATTAACACAACCCTTAATGATACGAGGACAGCCCTCCTCCTGACTAGAAAACAACATTAACACAACCCTTAATGATACGAGGACAGCCCTCCTCCTGACTAGAAAACAACATTAACACAACCCTTAATGATACGAGGACAGCCCTCCTCCTGACTAGAAAACAACATTAACACAACCCTTAATGATACGAGGACAGCCCTCCTCCTGACTAGAAAACAACATTAACACAACCCTTAATGATACCAGGACAGCCCTCCTCCTGACTAGAAAACAACATTAACACAACCCTTAATGATACCAGGACAGCCCTCCTCCTGACTAGAAAACAACATTAACACAACCCTTAATGATACGAGGACAGCCCTCCTCCTGACTAGAAAACAACATTAACACAACCCTTAATGATACCAGGACAGCCCTCCTCCTGACTAGAAAACAACATTAACACAACCCTTAATGATACCAGGACAGCCCTCCTCCTGACTAGAAAACAACATTAACACAACCCTTAATGATACCAGGACAGCCCTCCTCCTGACTAGAAAACAACATTAACACACACACACACACACACACACACACACACACACACACACACACGGCATGGCACTCACGAGTCATGTTTTTCTGCCGTGCCAGTTTGAGCAGCAGGAGGAGGTAGAAGGCACAGCGAGCATGTCTCTCTCTGGCCACGCCCTCTCTGGGCAGGCTCTCCAACTGACTCACCACGCTCTGACACCTGGAACAACAACGTCAATACAACGTCAACAACAACAACGTCAACAACATCACAACAACAACAACAACGTCAACACCAGTATGAGTGTTGTAGGCCGACCCTTCATCTTTTAAGTTCTGTAGTTCCTCTGGGGTCAGGGCGGCCATCTTGGAGCCAGCAGCATCCAGGACATCGTACTCCACCGGAGACAGGACTGGGACTCAGGTAAGGACACACACACATTAACCTGGTCACACACACACATTAACCTGGTCACACACACACACACACATTAACCTGGTCACACACATTAACCTGGTCACACACACACACATTAACCTGGTCACACACACACACACACACACTAACCTGGTCACACACACACACACTAACCTGGTCACACACACACACACACACACACATTAACCTGGTCACACACACACATTAACCTGGTCACACACACACACACACATTAACCTGGTCACACACATTAACCTGGTCACACACACACACATTAACCTGGTCACACACACACACACTAACCTGGTCACACACACACACACTAACCTGGTCACACACACACATTAACCTGGTCACACACACACATTAACCTGGTCACACACACACATTAACCTGGTCACACACACACATTAACCTGGTCACACACACACACTAACCTGGTCACACACACACACATTAACCTGGTCACACACACACATTGACCTGGTCACACACACACATTGACCTGGTCACACACACACATTAACCTGGTCACACACACACATTAACCTGGTCACACACACACATTAACCTGGTCACACACACATTAACCTGGTCACACACACACACATTAACCTGGCCACACACACACACGTCACACACACATTAACCTGGCCACACACACACACATTAACCTGGCCACACACACACACATTAACCTGGCCACACACACACACATTAACCTGGCCACACACACACATTAACCTGGCCACACACACACATTAACCTGGCCACACACACACAGTCCAGGTGAAGGATACTGTCGTCAAACAGGTAGACGTGTTGAGGTGTGTCGGCGTCGGGGTAGCAGGGAGGAAGGTAATGAGACACTTCAGACTGGGACTGAACCACCTCCTGCTGAAGGACTGGAGGAACATTCACTGTGTTACAGGTGTGTGTGTAGGTAGGTGTACAGGTGTGTGTGTTACTGTACAGGTGTGTGTGTTACTGTACAGGTGTGTGTGTTACTGTACAGGTGTGTGTGTTACTGTACAGGTGTCATTAAGGGGTATTGTGTGTCGATTTGAGGATAAAAAAGGCTGTACTGAACAAAATGTTTGAAAAAGAGGTTTGAATACTTCCCAAATGTACTGTAGGTAGGTATACAGGTGTGTGTGTAGGTAGGTATACAGGTAGGTATACAGGTGGGTGTGTGTGTGTTTGTATACAGGTGTGTGTGTGTGAGGTAGGTATACAGGTGTGTGTGTGTAGGTAGGTATACAGGGTGTGTGTGTGTAGGTAGGTATACAGGTGTGTGTGTGTGGTATACAGGTGTGTGTGGAGGTAGGTATACAGGCGTGTGTGTGTAGGTATACAGGTGTGTGTGTAGGTAGGTATACAGGTGTGTGTGTAGGTAGGTATACAGGTGTGTGTGTAGGTAGGTATACAGGCGTGTGTGTAGGTAGGTATACAGGCGTGTGTGTAGGTAGGTATACAGGCGTGTGTGGTAGGTAGGTATACAGGTACTGGGTAGGTATACAGTGTGTGTGTAGGTAGGTATACAGGTGTGTGTGTAGGTAGGTATACAGGTGTGTGTGTGTAGGTAGGTATACAGGTGTGTGTAAGTAGGTAGGTATACAGGTGTGTGTAAGTAGGTAGGTATACAGGTGTGTGTGTGTAGGTAGGTATACAGGTGTGTGTGTAGGTAGGTATACAGGTGTGTGTGTAGGTAGGTATACAGGTGTGTGTGTAGGTAGGTATACAGGTGTGTGTGTAGGTAGGTATACAGGTGTGTGTGTAGGTAGGTATACAGGTGTGTGTGTGTAGGTAGGTATACAGGTGTGTGTGTAGGTAGGTATACAGGTGTGTGTGTAGGTAGGTATACAGGCGTGTGTGTAGGTAGGTATACAGGCGTGTGTGTAGGTAGGTATACAGGCGTGTGTGTAGGTAGGTATACAGGCGTGTGTGTAGGTAGGTATACAGGTGTGTGTGTGTGTGGTAGGTATACAGGTGGTGTGTGTGTGTGGTAGGTATACAGGTGTGTGTGTAGGTAGGTATACAGGTGTGTGTAGGTAGGTATACAGGTGTGTGTGTGTAGGTAGGTATACAGGTGTGTGTGTAGGTAGGTATACAGGTGTGTGTGTGTAGGTAGGTATACAGGTGTGTGTGTGTAGGTAGGTATACAGGTGTGTGTGTGTACTGTGTGTGTGTGTAGGTAGGTATACAGGTGTGTGTGTGTAGGTAGGTATACAGGTGTGTGTGTGTAGGTAGGTATACAGGTGTGTGTGTGTAGGTAGGTATACAGGTGTGTGTGGAGGTAGGTATACAGGTGTGTGTGTAGGTAGGTATACAGGTGTGTGTGTAGGTAGGTATACAGGTGTGTGTGGAGGTAGGTATACAGGTGTGTGTGGAGGTAGGTATACAGGTGTGTGTGTGTGTGTGTGTGTGTGTATACAGGTGTGTGTGGAGGTAGGTATACAGGCGTGTGTGGAGGTAGGTATACAGGCGTGTGTGTAGGTAGGTATACAGGCGTGTGTGTAGGTAGGTATACAGGTGTGTGTGTAGGTAGGTATACAGGTGTGTGTGTAGGTAGGTATACAGGTGTGTGTGTAGGTAGGTATACAGGTGTGTGTGTGTAGGTAGGTATACAGGTGTGTGTGTAGGTAGGTATACAGGTGTGTGTGGAGGTAGGTATACAGGTAGGTATACAGGTGGGTGTGTGTGTGTGTTTTTGTATACAGGTGTGTGTGTGTAGGTAGGGATACAGGTGTGTGTGTGTAGGTAGGTATACAGGTGTGTGTGTGTGTGTGTGTGTGTGTGTGTGTGTGTGTGTGTGTGTGTGTGGAGGTAGGTATACAGGCGTGTGTGTAGGTAGGTATACAGGTGTGTGTGTAGGTAGGTATACAGGTGTGTGTGTAGGTAGGTATACAGGCGTGTGTGTAGGTAGGTATACAGGCGTGTGTGTAGGTAGGTATACAGGCGTGTGTGGAGGTATACTGGTGTGTGTGTAGGTATTCAGGTGTGTGTGTAGGTAGGTATACAGGTGTGTGTGTGTAGGTAGGTATACAGGTGTGTGTGTGTAGGTAGGTATACAGGTGTGTGTGTAGGTAGGTATACAGGTGTGTGTGTAGGTAGGTATACAGGTGTGTGTGTAGGTAGGTATACAGGTGTGTGTGTAGGTAGGTATACAGGTGTGTGTGTAGGTAGGTATACAGGTGTGTGTGTAGGTGTGTGTGTAGGTAGGTATACAGGCGTGTGTGTAGGTAGGTATACAGGCGTGTGTGTAGGTAGGTATACAGGTGTGTGGAGGTATATACAGGTGTGTGTGTAGGTATACAGGTGTGTGTGTAGGTAGGTATACAGGTGTGTGTGTGTAGGTAGGTATACAGGTGTGTGTGTGTAGGTAGGTATACAGGTGTGTGTGTAGGTAGGTATACAGGTGTGTGTGTAGGTAGGTATACAGGTGTGTGTGTAGGTAGGTATACAGGTGTGTGTGTAGGTACAGGTGTGTGTGTAGGTAGGTATACAGGTGTGTGTGTAGGTAGGTATACAGGTGTGTGTGTAGGTAGGTATACAGGTGTGTGTGTAGGTAGGTATACAGGCGTGTGTGTAGGTAGGTATACAGGCGTGTGTGTAGGTAGGTATACAGGCGTGTGTGTAGGTAGGTATACAGGCGTGTGTGTAGGTAGGTATACAGGCGTGTGTGTAGGTAGGTATACAGGCGTGTGTGGAGGTAGGTATACAGGCGTGTGTGTAGGTAGGTATACAGGCGTGTGTGTAGGTAGGTATACAGGCGTGTGTGTAGGTAGGTATACAGGTGTGTGTGTAGGTAGGTATACAGGTGTGTGTGTGTAGGTAGGTATACAGGTGTGTGTGTGTAGGTAGGTATACAGGTGTGTGTGTAGGTAGGTATACAGGTGTGTGTGTGTAGGTAGGTATACAGGTGTGTGTGTGTAGGTAGGTATACAGGTGTGTGTGTGTAGGTAGGTATACAGGTGTGTGTGTGTAGGTAGGTATACAGGTGTGTGTGTGTAGGTAGGTATACAGGTGTGTGTGTGTAGGTAGGTATACAGGTGTGTGTGTGTAGGTAGGTATACAGGTGTGTGTGTGTAGGTAGGTATACAGGTGTGTGTGTAGGTAGGTATACAGGTGTGTGTGTAGGTAGGTATACAGGTGTGTGTGGAGGTAGGTATACAGGTGTGTGTGTGTAGGTAGGTATACAGGTGTGTGTGTGTGTGTGTGTGTGTGTGTGTGTGTGTGTGTGGAGGTAGGTATACAGGCGTGTGTGTAGGTAGGTATACAGGCGTGTGTGTAGGTAGGTATACAGGCGTGTGTGTAGGTAGGTATACAGGTGTGTGTGTAGGTAGGTATACAGGTGTGTGTGTAGGTAGGTATACAGGTGTGTGTGTAGGTAGGTATACAGGTGTGTGTGTGTAGGTAGGTATACAGGTGTGTGTGTGTATACAGGTGTGTGTGGAGGTAGGTATACAGGCGTGTGTGTAGGTAGGTATACAGGCGTGTGTGTAGGTAGGTATACAGGTGTGTGTGTGTGTGTGTGTGTGTATACAGGTGTGTGTGGAGGTAGGTATACAGGCGTGTGTGGAGGTAGGTATACAGGCGTGTGTGTAGGTAGGTATACAGGTGTGTGTGTAGGTAGGTATACAGGTGTGTGTGTAGGTAGGTATACAGGTGTGTGTGTGTAGGTATACAGGTGTGTGTGTAGGTAGGTATACAGGTGTGTGTGTGTAGGTAGGTATACAGGTGTGTGTGTGTGTGTGTATACAGGTGTGTGTGGAGGTAGGTATACAGGCGTGTGTGTAGGTAGGTATACAGGCGTGTGTGTGTAGGTAGGTATACAGGTGTGTGTAGGTAGGCAGGCATACAGGTGTGTGTGTAGGTAGGTATACAGGTGTGTGTGTGTAGGTAGGTATACAGGTGTGTGTGTGGTAGGTAGGTAGGTATACAGGTGTGTGTGTAGGTAGGTATACAGGTGTGTGTGTGTAGGTAGGTATACAGGTGTGTGTGTGTGTGTAGGTAGGTATACAGGTGTGTGTGTAGGTAGGTATACAGGTGTGTGTGTAGGTAGGTATACAGGTGTGTGTGTAGGTAGGTATACAGGTGTGTGTGTAGGTAGGTATACAGGTGTGTGTGTAGGTAGGTATACAGGTGTGTGTGTAGGTAGGTATACAGGTGTGTGTAGGTAGGTATACAGGTGTGTGTGTAGGTAGGTATACAGGTGTGTGTGTAGGTAGGTATACAGGTGTGTGTGTAGGTAGGTATACAGGTGTGTGTGTAGGTAGGTATACAGGTGTGTGTATATAGTAGGTATACAGGTGTGTGTGTAGGTAGGTATACAGGTGTGTTCTGGTCTATGATGGAGGGGCAGCCTATGCAGGGTCTCACTGTGTGTATAGTAGGTATACAGGTGTGTGTGTAGGTAGGTATACAGGTGTGTGTAGGTAGGTATACAGGTGTGTGTATATAGTAGGTATACAGGTGTGTGTGTAGGTACCTTCCAGGCCCTTCTGGTCTATGATGGAGAGGGCAGCCTTTGCTACAGCGCTCTGCAGGGTCTCACTGTGTATATAGTAGGTATACAGGTGTGTGTGTAGGTAGGTATACAGGTGTGTGTGTAGGTACCTTCCAGGCCCTTCTGGTCTATGATGGAGAGGGCAGCCTTTGCTACAGCACTCTGCAGGGTCTCACTGCCCACCTGGTTCAGTCTCCTGGAGGTCAGAGCTCTCTTCTGCTTTTTGTTACCAAACGCCTCGATCAGAGAGTCCACCTGTAGGGGGGGGTTAGGTATTCATTCTGATGATTGATGTGACCAAATACAGATTATAATGTAGCCCGCTGTGGATTTAGTAAAACAACACTTAAACCTGACAGGAAGTATTGGGGGAAACTATAATCCCTGGAACTAGAGACTAAGGGGAGGGGAGATGTTCAACTATAATCCCTGGAACTAGAGACTAAGGGGAGGGGAGATGTTCAAGGCTGATGGAACTCTAGAACTGACAGGAAGTATTGGGGGAAACTCTAAGCCCTGGAACTAGAGACTAAGGGGAGGGGAGATGTTCAAGGCTGATGGAACTCTAGAACTGACAGGAAGTATTGGGGGAAACTCTAATCCCTGGAACTAGAGACTAAGGGGAGGGGAGATGTTCAAGGCTGATGGACCTCTAGAACTCTAGAACTGACAGGAAGTATTGGGGGAAACTAATCCCTGGAACTAGAGACTAAGGTGAAGGGGAGATGTTCAAGGCTGCCGGAACTCTAGAACTGACAGGAAGTATTGGGGGAAACTAATCCCTGGAACTAGAGACTAAGGGGAGGGGAGATGTTCAAGGCTGCCGGAACTCTAGAACTCTAGAACGTTCCGGATTCTATTTTTAACAGAAATGAATGGAGGTACCTTTTCCCTGTATGTTAGATCTGTGTTCTGGGACGCATCATTCTCTGTAGACGCCTCCCCTGGGAAACAGACAACATGTTAGTCAGGTAGAGAGACGACTCCCCTGGGAAACAGACAACATGTTAGTCAGGTAGAGAGACGACTCCCCTGGGAAACAGACAACATGTTAGTCAGAGAGACGACTCCCCTGGGAAACAGACCACATGTTAGTCAGGTAGAGAGACGACTCCCCTGGGAAACAGACAACATGTTAGTCAGGTAGAGAGACGACTCCCCTGGGAAACAGACCACATGTTAGTCAGGTAGAGAGACGACTCCCCTGGGAAACAGACAACATGTTAGTCAGGTAGAGAGACGACTCCCCTGGGAAACAGACAACATGTTAGTCAGAGAGACGACTCCCCTGGGAAACAGACCACATGTTAGTCAGGTAAAGAGACGACTCCCCTGGGAAACAGACCACATGTTAGTCAGGTAGAGAGACGACTCCCCTGGGAAACAGACGACATGTTAGTCAGAGAGACGACTCCCCTGGGAAACAGACCACATGTTAGTCAGGTAGAGAGACGACTCCCCTGGGAAACAGACCACATGTTAGTCAGGTAGAGAGACGACTCCCCTGGGAAACAGACCACATGTTAGTCAGAGAGACGACTCCCCTGGGAAACAGACGACATGTTAGTCAGAGAGACGACTCCCCTGGGAAACAGACCACATGTTAGTCAGGTAGAGAGACGACTCCCCTGGGAAACAGACAACATGTTAGTCAGGTAGAGAGACGACTCCCCTGGGAAACAGACGACATGTTAGTCAGGTAGAGAGACGACTCCCCTGGGAAACAGACCACATGTTAGTCAGAGAGACGACTCCCCTGGGAAACAGACCACATGTTAGTCAGAGAGACGACTCCCCTGGGAAACAGACCACATGTTAGTCAGGTAGAGAGACGACTCCCCTGGGAAACAGACAACATGTTAGTCAGGTAGAGAGACGACTCCCCTGGGAAACAGACGACATGTTAGTCAGAGAGACGACTCCCCTGGGAAACAGACAACATGTTAGTCAGGTAGAGAGACGACTTAGTCAGGTAGAGAGAGACGACTCCCCTGGGAAACAGACCACATGTTAGTCAGGTAGAGAGACGACTCCCCTGGGAAACAGACGACATGTTAGTCAGAGAGACGACTCCCCTGGGAAACAGACGACATGTTAGTCAGGTAGAGAGACGACTCCCCTGGGAAACAGACCACATGTTAGTCAGAGAGACGACTCCCCTGGGAAACAGACAACATGTTAGTCAGGTAGAGAGACGACTCCCCTGGGAAACAGACCACATGTTAGTCAGGTAGAGAGACGACTCCCCTGGGAAACAGACCACATGTTAGTCAGAGAGACGACTCCCCTGGGAAACAGACCACATGTTAGTCAGGTAGAGAGACGACTCCCCTGGGAAACAGACCACATGTTAGTCAGGTAGAGAGACGACTCCCCTGGGAAACAGACCACATGTTAGTCAGGTAGAGAGACGACTCCCCTGGGAAACAGACCACATGTTAGTCAGGTAGAGAGACGACTCCCTGGGAAACAGACCACATGTTAGTCAGGTAGAGAGACGACTCCCCTGGGAAACAGACCACATGTTAGTCAGGTAGAGAGACGACTCCCCTGGGAAACAGACCACATGTTAGTCAGGTAGAGACGACTCCCCTGGGAAACAGACCACATGTTAGTCAGGTAGAGAGACGACTCCCCTGGGAAACAGACCACATGTTAGTCAGAGAGACGACTCCCCTGGGAAACAGACAACATGTTAGTCAGAGAGACGACTCCCCTGGGAAACAGACCACATGTTAGTCAGAGAGACGACTCCCCTGGGAAACAGACCACATGTTAGTCAGGTAGAGAGACGACTCCCCTGGGAAACAGACCACATGTTAGTCAGAGAGACGACTCCCCTGGGAAACAGACCACATGTTAGTCAGAGAGACGACTCCCCTGGGAAACAGACAACATGTTAGTCAGGTAGAGAGACGACTCCCCTGGGAAACAGACCACATGTTAGTCAGGTAGAGAGACGACTCCCCTGGGAAACAGACAACATGTTAGTCAGGTAGAGAGACGACTCCCCTGGGAAACAGACCACATGTTAGTCAGGTAGAGAGACGACTCCCCTGGGAAACAGACCACATGTTAGTCAGGTAGAGAGACGACTCCCCTGGGAAACAGATGACATGTTAGTCAGAGAGACGACTCCCCTGGGAAACAGATGACATGTTAGTCAGAGAGACGACTCCCCTGGGAAACAGACCACATGTTAGTCAGAGAGACGACTCCCCTGGGAAACAGACAACATGTTAGTCAGGTAGAGAGACGACTCCCCTGGGAAACAGACCACATGTTAGTCAGGTAGAGAGACGACTCCCCTGGGAAACAGACCACATGTTAGTCAGGTAGAGAGACGACTCCCCTGGGAAACAGACCACATGTTAGTCAGGTAGAGAGACGACTCCCTGGGAAACAGACCACATGTTAGTCAGGTAGAGAGACGACTCCCCTGGGAAACAGACCACATGTTAGTCAGGTAGAGAGAGGTAGAGAGACGACTCCCTGGGAAACAGACCACATGTTAGTCAGGTAGAGAGACGACTCCCCTGGGAAACAGACCACATGTTAGTCAGGTAGAGAGACGACTCCCCTGGGAAACAGACCACATGTTAGTCAGGTAGAGAGACGACTCCCCTGGGAAACAGACCACATGTTAGTCAGGTAGAGAGACGACTCCCCTGGGAAACAGACCACATGTTAGTCAGGTAAAGAGACGACTCCCCTGGGAAACAGACCACATGTTAGTCAGGTAGAGAGACGACTCCCCTGGGAAACAGACCACATGTTAGTCAGAGAGACGACTCCCCTGGGAAACAGACGACATATTAGTGAAGTCAGAGAGACGACGCTCCAGGTCAACACGATCGCAGCGCGTAACGTACTGTTGGTTAAGGGCCTGTGAGTCAGCATTTCACGGTAAGGTCGACCAACACCAGGTTGTATTGGGGTCGAATGTGACAAATACACATTTGATTTGATTTTTTGTACAGCCATTCATCCAGCCTGTTTTTTTTTTAAAAGAGAAGAAGTTGATGACCCAATCACACATCAACCTCTATGTACTTGTGGAGATCTGAGATTTGATTGGTACAGGTCAGTATTGCCCAACTCCTCTCCCGCTCTCACGTCCAATGGCATCGTCCAGAGGTTCAAGTCTCCATTCTATCTTTGTGAATTTAAATTATAACAAATCAAATTGGTTTCTGGTGTAGCAGGTAGACTGTCACATTGATACGACCACATGATTACAACATGATGACAAGTGAAGGGATGACTGTCATAGGGGATGATAGTCAGGGATGACTGTCACTGAAGGGATGACTGTCACATTGATGACGCTGATACAACATAGGGATGATAGGGGATGACTGTCACAGTGAAGGGATGACTGTCACATTGATACGACGCTGATACAACATAGGTTTTGATAGGGATGACTGTCACAGTGAAGGGATGACTGTCACATTGACTGATACAGACGCTGATACAACATAGGGGATGATAGGGGATGACTGTCACAGTGAAGGGATGACTGTCACATTGATTGACGCTGATACAACATAGGGGATGTTACTGTCAGGTTGATAGACTGCTGATACAACAAGGGGATGACTGTCACAGTGAAGGGATGACTGTCACATTGAAGACGGTACAACATAGGGGATTATGACTGTCACAGTGAAGGGATGACTGTCACATTGAAACATGATCCACATGTCTGTCACATTGAAGGGTTTTATACAACATAGGGGATGATAGGGGATGACTGTCACAGTGAAGGGATGACAGTGAAGGGATGACTGGGGATGACTGTCACATTGAAGGGATCTGATAGGGGATGATAGGGGATGACTGTCACATTGATACGACGCTGATCAACATAGGGATGATAGGGGATGACTGTCACAGTGAAGGGTTTTATCTGATAGGGACGACTGACTGTCACAGTGAAGGGATGACTGTCACATTGATAGGGGATGACTGTCACAACAAGGGTTTTATGAGGGGATGACTGTCACAGTGAAGGGATGACTTCACATTGATAGGGTGACTGTCACATATCTGATAGGGGATGACTGTCACATGACCCATGACTGTGAAGGGATTTATCTGATAGGGATGACTGATAGGGTCACATTGATAATGGGATTCAACATTCATCTGATAGGGGATGACTGTCACAGTGAAGGGATTGTCACATTGATAGGGATGACTGATCAACATAGGGGATGATAGGGGATGACTGTCACAGTGAAGGGATGACTGTCACATTGATACTGTCACATTGAAGGTTTTATCTGATACAACATAGGGGATGATAGGGGATGACTGTCACAGTGAAGGGATTTACTGACATTGATATGACTGTCAACATAGGGGTTTTATGATAGGGGATGACTGTCACAGTGAAGGGATGACTGTCAGGTTTTATCTGATAGGGGATGACTGTCACAGTGAAGGGATGACTGTCACATTGAAGGGTTGATCAACATAGGGGATGATAGGGTTTTATCTGATAGGGATGACTGTCACATTGTGAAGGGTTTTTATCTGAAGGGATGACTGTCACATTGATACGACGCTGAAGGGGATTTATCTGTCACAGTGAAGGGATGACTGTCACATTGAAGGGTTTTATCTGATAGGGGATGACTGTCACAGTGAAGGGTTTTATCTGATAGGGGATGACTGTCACAGTGAAGGGTTTTATCTGATAGGGATGACTGTCACATTGAAGGGTTTTATCTGATAGGGGGATGACTGTCACATTGAAGGGATTTACTGATGGGATGACTGTCACAGTGAAGGGTTTTATCTGATAGGGGATGACTGTCACAGTGAAGGGTTTTATCTGATAGGGGATGACTGTCACAGTGAAGGGTTTTATCCGATAGGGGATGACTGTCACAGTGAAGGGTTTTATCTGATAGGGGATGACTGTCACAGTGAAGGGTTTTATCCGATAGGGGATGACTGTCACAGTGAAGGGTTTTATCTGATAGGGGATGACTGTCACAGTGAAGGGTTTTATCCGATAGGGGATGACTGTCACAGTGAAGGGTTTTATCCGATAGGGGATGACTGTCACATTGAAGGGTTTTATCTGATAGGGGATGACTGTCACATTGAAGGGTTTTATCTGATAGGGGATGACGTACCTGGGATGACTGTCACATTGAAGGGTTTTATCCGATAGGGGATGACTGTCACATTGAAGGGTTTTATCTGATAGGGGATGACTGTCACAGTGAAGGGTTTTATCCGATAGGGGATGACTGTCACAGTGAAGGGTTTTATCCGATAGGGGATGACTGTCACATTGAAGGGTTTTATCTGATAGGGGATGACTGTCACAGTGAAGGGTTTTATCTGATAGGGGATGACTGTCACAGTGAAGGGTTTTATCTGATAGGGGATGACTGTCACATGAAGGGATGACGTTTGACTGTCACAGTGAAGGGTTTTATCCGATAGGGATGACTGTCACATTGAAGGGTTTTATCTGATAGGGATGACTGTCAGTGAAGGGTTTTATCTGATAGGGATGACTGTCACATTGAAGGGTTTGGGATGACTGTCACAGTGAAGGGTTTTATCTGATAGGGGATGACTGTCACAGTGAAGGGTTTTATCTGATAGGGGATGACTGTCACATTGAAGGGTTTTATCTGATAGGGGATGACTGTCACAGTGAAGGGTTTTATCCCTGCCACTGATAGGGGATGACTGTCACAGTGAAGGGTTTTATCTGATAGGGGATGACTGTCACAGTGAAGGGTTTTATCTGATAGGGGATGACTGTCACATTGAAGGGTTTTATCTGATAGGGGATGACTGTCACAGTGAAGGGTTTTATCTGATAGGGGATGACTGTCACAGTGAAGGGTTTTATCTGATAGGGGATGACTGTCACATTGAAGGGTTTTATCTGATGAGGGATGACTGTCACATTGAAGGGTTTTATCTGATAGGGGATGACTGTCACATTGAAGGGTTTTATCTGATAGCTGGGATGACTGTCACAGAAGGGTTTTATCTGGGGATGACTGTCACAGTGAAGGGTTTTATCTGATAGGGATGACTGTCACATTGAAGGGTTTTATCTGATAGGGGATGACTGTCACAGTGAAGGGTTTTATCAAGACTGTCACAGTTTTATCTGATAGGGGATGACTGTCACAGTGAAGGGTTTTATCTGATAGGGGATGACTGTCACATTGAAGGGATGACTGTTTTGACTGTAAAGGGGGTTTTATCCGATAGGGGATGACTGTCACAGTGAAGGGATGACTTGTCACATTGAAGGGTTTTATCTGATGACTGTCAACAACAGGGTTTTATCTGATAGGGGATGACTGTCACAGTGAAGGGTTTTATCTGATAGGGGATGACTGTCACATTGAAGGGTTTTATCTGATAGGGGATGACTGTCACAGTTTTATCTGAAGGGATGACTGTCACAGCTGAAGGGTTTTATCTGATAGGGGATGACTGTCACAGTGAAGGGTTTTATCTGATAGGGGATGACTGTCACAGTGAAGGGTTTTATCTGATAGGGGATGACTGTCACATTGAAGGGATGACGTACCTGGGATGACGGGCTGCATGTTGAACAGTTGAGCGTTGTGCACCTCCATCGTCATGGTCTCCTTGTTCAGCACCCCGACATAATACCTGAGACATAACAACACACTGTCACCCTGCCACTGTTTTGGTAAACAGCTGAGAGACATAATAACAACACTGTCACCCTGCCACTGTTTTGGTAAACAGCTGAGAGACATAATAACAACACTGACCCTGCCACTGTTTTGGTAAACAGCTGAGAGACATAATAACAACACTGGCACCCTGCCACTGTTTTGGTAAACAGCTGAGAGACATAATAACAACATGGCCACCCTGCCACTGTTTTGGTAAACAGCTGAGAGACATAATAACAACACAGTCACCCTGCCACTGTTTTGGTAAACAGCTGAGAGACATAATAACAACACTGTCACCCTGCCACTGTTTTGGTAAACAGCTGAGAGACATAATTGGCCACCCTGCCACTGTTTTGGTAAACAGCTGAGAGACATGTGCCACTGTTTTGGTAAACAGCTGAGAGACATAATAACAACATGTCACCCTGCCACTGTTTTGGTAAACAGCTGAGAGACATAATAACAACACTGTCACCCTGCCACTGTTTTGGTAAACAGCTGAGAGACATAATAACAACATGGCCACCCTGCCACTGTTTTGGTAAACAGCTGAGAGACATAATAACAACACTGCCACCCTGCCACTGTTTTGGTAAACAGCTGAGAGACATAATAACAACACTGTCACCCTGCCACTGTTTTGGTAAACAGCTGAGAGACATAATAACAACACTGTCACCCTGCCACTGTTTTGGTAAACAGCTGAGACTGTTTTGCTGAGAGACATAAAACAGCTGAACATAATAACAACATGGCCACCCTGCCACAAACAGCTGAGACATAATAACAACACTGTCACCCTGCCACTGTTTTGGTAAACAGCTGAGAGACATAATAACAACACTGTCACACCCTGCCACTGTTTTAAACAGCTGAGAGACATAACAACATGGCCACTGTTTTGGTAAACAGCTGAGAGACATAATAACAACATGGCCACCCTGCCACTGTTTTGGTAAACAGCTGAGAGACATAATAACAACATGGCCACCCTGCCACTGTTTTGGTAAACAGCTGAGAGACATAATAACAACATAATAACAACACATAATCACCCTGCCACTGTTTTGGTAAACAGCTGAGAGACATAATAACAACACTGTCACCCTGCCACTGTTTTGGTAAACAGCTGAGAGACATAATAACAACACTGCCACCCTGCCACTGTTTTGGTAAACAGCTGAGAGACATAATAACAACACTGTCACCCTGCCACTGTTTTGGTAAACAGCTGAGAGACATAATAACAACACTGTCACCCTGCCACTGTTTTGGTAAACAGCTGAGAGACATAATAACACTGTCACCCTGCCACTGTGTTGGTAAACAGCTGAGAGACATAATAACAACACTGCCACCCTGCCACTGTTTTGGCAAACAGCTGAGACATAATAACAACACTGTCACCCTGCCACTGTTTTGGTAAACAGCTGAGAGACATAATAACAACATGGCCACCCTGCCACTGTTTTGGTAAACAGCTGAGAGACATAACAACACTGTCACCCTGCCACTGTTTTGGTAAACAGCTGAGAGACATAATAACAACACTGTCACCCTGCCACTGTTTTGGTAAACAGCTGAGAGACATAATAACAACATGGCCACCCTGCCACTGTTTTGGTAAACAGCTGAGAGACATAACAACACTGCCACCCTGCCACTGTTTTGGTAAACAGCTGAGAGACATAATAACAACACTGTTTTATCCTGCCACTGTTTTGGTAAACAGCTGAGAGACATAATAACAACACTGTCACCCTGCCACTGTTTTGGTAAACAGCTGAGAGACATAATAACAACACTGTCACCCTGCCACTGTTTGGTAACATAATAACATGGCCACCCTGCCACTGTTTTGGTAAACAGCTGAGACATAACAACAACTGTCACCCTGCCACTGTTTTGGTAAACAGCTGAGAGACATAATAACAACACTGCCACCCTGCCACTGTTTTGGTAAACAGCTGAGAGACATAATAACAACACTGTTACCCTGCCACTGTTTTGGTAAACAGCTGAGAGACATAATAACAACATGGACACCCTGCCACTGTTTTGGCAAACAGCTGAGACATAACTGTTTTGAGAGACATAATAACAACACTGTCACCCTGACTGTTTTGGTAAACAGCTGAGAGACATAATGTCACCCTGCCACTGTTTTGGCAAACAGCTGAGACATAATAACAACACTGCCACCCTGGTTTTGGTAAACAGCTGAGAGACATAATAACAACACTGTCACCCTGCCACTGTTTTGGTAAACAGCTGAGAGACATAATAACAACATGGACACCCTGCCACTGTTTTGGTAAACAGCTGAGAGACATAACAACACGGCCACCCTGCCACTGTTTTGGTAAACAGCTGAGAGACATAATAACAACACGGCCACCCTGCCACTGTTTTGGTAAACAGCTGAGAGACATAATAACAACACTGTCACCTGCCACTTTTTGAAACAGCTGGAGACATAATAACAACATGGACACCCTGCCACTGTTTTGGTAAACAGCTGAAGACATAACAACACTGGGATGACTGTCAAAGGTTTTGGTAAACAGCTGAGAGACATAATAACAAACACGGCCAAACTGTTTTGGTAAACAGCTGAGAGACATAATAACAACACTGACAGCCCTGCCACTGTTTTGGTAAACAGCTGAGAGAAATAACAACATGCTTTTGGTAAACATCTGAGAGACATAATAACAACACTGCCTGCACCCTGCCACTGTTTTGGTAAACAGCTGAGAGACATAATAACAACATGGCCACCCTGACTGTTTTGGTAAACAGCTGAGAGACACAACAACACGGCCACCCTGCCACTGTTTTGGTAAACAGCTGAGAGACATAATAACAACACTGCCACCCTGCCACTGTTTTGGTAAACAGCTGAGAGACATAACAACATGGCCACCCTGCCACTGTTTTGGTAAACAGCTGAGAGACATAACAACATGGCCACCCTGCCACTGTTTTGGTAAACAGCTGAGAGACATAATAACAACATGGGCACCCTGCCACTGTTTTGGTAAACAGCTGAGAGACATAATAACAACATGGCCACCCTCCACTGTTTTGGTAAACAGCTGAAGACATTGGGCACCCTGCCACTGTTTTGGAAACAGCTGAGAGACATAATAACAACACTGCCACCCTGCCACTGTTTTGGTAAACAGCTGAGAGACATAATAACAACACTGGCACCCTGCCACTGTTTTGGTAAACAGCTGAGAGACACAACAAACTGGACCCTGCACTGTTTTGGTAAACAGCTGAGTGACACATCCACGGCCACCCTGCCACTTTTTGGTCAACAGCTGAGAGACATAATAACAACATGGCCACCCTGCCACTGTTTTGGTAAACAGCTGAGAGACATAACAACATGGCCACCCTGCCACTGTTTTGGTAAACAGCTGAGAGACATAATAACAACATGGCCACCCTGCCACTGTTTTGGTAAACAGCTGAGAGACATAACAACATGGCCCCCTGCCACTGAGAGACATAACAACAACATGGTCACCCTGCTACTGTTTTGGTAAACAGCTGAGAGACATAATAACAACATGTTCACCCTGCCACTGTTTTGGTAAACAGCTGAGAGACATAACAACATGGCCACCCTGCCACTGTTTTGGTAAACAGCTGAGAGACATAATAACAACACTGCCACCCTGCCACTGTTTTGGTAAACAGCTGAGAGACATAATAACAACACTGCCACCCTGCCACTGTTTTGGTAAACAGCTGAGAGACATAATAACAACACTGTCACCCTGCCACTGTTTTGGTAAACAGCTGAGAGACATAACAACACTGTCACCCTGCCACTGTTTTGGTAAACAGCTGAGAGACATAATAACAACATGGCCACCCTGCCACTGTTTTGGTAAACAGCTGAGAGACATAACAACACTGTCACCCTGCCACTGTTTTGGTAAACAGCTGAGAGACATAATAACAACATGGCCACCCTGCCACTGTTTTGGTAAACAGCTGAGAGACATAACAACATGGCCACCCTGCCACTGTTTTGGTAAACAGCTGAGAGACATAATAACAACATGGGCACCCTGCCACTGTTTTGGTAAACAGCTGAGAGACATAATAACAACATGGCCACCCTGCCACTGTTTTTAAACAGCTGAGAGACATAACAACATGGGCATGCCACTGTTTTGGTTTAATAACAACACTGCCACCCTTGTTTTGGTAAACAGCTTTCATAATAACAACACTGCCACCCTGCCACTGTTTTGGTAAACAGCTGAGAGACACAACAACACATCTGATCACCCTGCCACTGTTTTGGTAAACAGCTGAGAGACATCAACACGGCACCCTGCCACTGTTTTGGTAAACAGCTGAGAGACATAATAACAACATGGCCACCCTGCCACTGTTTTGGTAAACAGCTGAGAGACATAATATGACTGCCACTTTTTGGTAAACAGCTGAGACATAACAACAACATGACTGCCACTGTTTTGGTAATTGTTTACATAATAACAACATGGCCACCCTGCCACTGTTTTGGTCTGTGCTGTCTAACAACATGGCCACACACTGTTTGCTTTATCTTGGCATGGTCACCCTGCCACTGTTTTGCAATAATAACAACATGTCACCCTGCCACTGTTTTTAAATAAAGGTGAAAAACAGCTAAGAAAATAAAAAATAAAACAGCTGAGAGAACATAATAAAAACACATTTTGGAAACAGCTGAGCCTTAAAAACACACAGGAAGGAGACCGTTTTGTCAGAGAGAAGTAGCCTTATAAACACAGGAAGGAGACAGTGTCAGAGAGAATAATACTTGTAGCCTTGATAAAACACAGGAAGGAGACCTGTTCCAAAGTCAGAACAGAAGTAGCCTTATAAACACACAAAGGAAGAGAGAAGTAGCCAAAAACACAGAAGTAGCCTTAAAAACACACAGGAAGGAGACCGTGTCAGAGAGAAGTAGCCTTATAAAACACAGGAAGGAGACCGTGTCAGAGAGAAGTAGCCTTATAAACACACAGGAAGGAGACCGTGTCAGAGAGAAGTAGCCTTATAAACACACAGGAAGGAGACCGTGTCAGAGAGAAGTAGCCTTAAAAAACACAGGAAGGAGACCGTGTCAGAGAGAAGAAGGAATGTTGTTTTACCAAAAATGTCCAATATTTATAAACTCAATATTTATAATTTTATTTACTTATTTATCATATTGATCAACTCTGTGTTTTGCTCCTGGGTACAGATCCAAAACGGATCCCAGATCAGCGTTCTAGAGGCAACGTCACCCTACACCAGGCGTAGTGATCTCACCAGCATGCGTCGGTTCTTCTTCCTAGGGTTGGTCTCGTCCACGTTCTTATAGAAGCTGAAGTCCAGCTGCTGTGTGTTCCTCAGGGTGCCGTTAGAGAACTGAACTGTTGAGGAGAAAGACCCGGGCGATTGATGATTGACATGAAAGCGTGAGGATGCTGTTTAATCGACCACAGCTCTGCCTTCAATAACATAAGTGCCCTCTATACTCACCACAAAGCTCAGAGACATAATAAAAAAAATGGTATGCATTAGTTAATTTGACTCTTGGGAAGTAGATAAAGGACTTCAATGACAAAATCCCGAAGTTACTATACATTTAACGTCACTGTGTTAACATGAGAGCACCCACGTGTACTACGGAACAGGGTGGATTTACGTGTTGTCAGCCTTGGAGACGCTTAAAATTGCAATCTTGTATTTAAAATGAATAATTAGTCCGTAACATAAATAGTCATATTTACCAATAGCAGCTTTATCGTCTTCTCTCTCCTCTTCACAGCAAACCAATGTGCAGTTGGCATCCATGTTTGTTGTCAGTCAGCGGACCTTAAAAAAACAAAACGGAAATATATTCACCCTCCTCCACACACACAAAAAAACAACAAGCGACACCCGATGGCGAGGAGTGGTACTGCAACTCATTAACACGGTGCGCTGATAGGAGTGTAGCGCCACCTACAGAGTCTGGGAGGAGAGGAAAAACATCAACCCCCAGCCACTGCACCCCCTCCCTGAGAAGACTCTGTTTTGAGGGGGTAACAAAACCTAAATTTAGATGATTTCAAAGTAACTAAATGGAGTCGTAGCTATTTAGCTGTGTTGTTGTCTGTGTCCTTTTTGGAGGGGGGGGGAATACATCCCACCATCTAGCTCCAGACACCGCACCCCCTCCCTGAGAAGACCCTCTTTGGGTTAAAAACTAAATTTAGATTCGTTCAAAGTAACAACATGGAGTCATAGCTATTTAGCTTTGTTGGTGTCTGTGTCCTTTTTTGGAGGGGGTTTTAACCTAGTCGGACAACGGGTTTCCACATATTGACTATGTGACTGTGAGCACCCGGAGAAGCGTTATAGCGGTCCATGAAGAGCCGTCTAGCCGTCGGTAGTCCTCCTTCTGTCCGGTCTAGTGGACTTGATGAACCCCGTCCGTCCACCCTGACCCGTGGAGTAGCACCGACAACACAAACAAGGTAACCGGCGGCTAACATTAGCAAGCTAGCTTAGACTGTTTATTTGTACTATATCATCATGTTTATTATTTTATTTATGTTATATCGATGTTGCATTTTTTTTGCTTTGCTGCTTTCTAGGGGATGAAACTTGACAGTTGTTAATAATAACGTTAAGCAAATCTATCTAGGTAGTTAGCATTAGCTAATAATAATAATAGGTAGTTAGCATTAGCCATTAGCCATTGTAGCCGTACACCTAAGCGAGCAAACATAATAATTATACTTCGATGAGCTGATGTTGTTCTCCTTGGTTGTTATTATAAACAAAACCAAAAATATCGGTCATGCTAGCTAAGCTACTTCACCGCAAATCAATGTGTGTTACACTGTTATTTATTTTAACACAGCCTTTCTCAAAAGTTAGCAAGTAGCTAACTAGCTAGATAACTGGATATCCAGTTGCTGACTTGCTAGTTAGTTTAGCTTGGCTTAGTTTAGCTTGGCTTAGTTTAGTTTAGCTTGGCTTAGTTTATCTTGGCTTAGTTTAGCAATGATGGTATTCACCAGACTGGGGAGGGGGAGAGTCTCTCTGATCGGCTTGGCTAACAGATATCACTAGTTATTTAGTTAGATAGCTGTCTAGACGTCAAACTGTACAGTTTCCTTGCTTGTACTTTGACTCATGTCTTCGCATAGACATACTGTCTTTCATTTCGCACATGTTTAACACATTCTCTTCAGTATCGTTACTAGTTCCCCACTTTCACTTAACCGTGGAATAGTCTATGCAATAGCTTCAACAAGATATCATCTATTATCTATTTGTTAATATATTCAACTAATTAATTGTGATAGCTAGTGTAGCTACTGCCCTTCTACAGCATGTCATATTCAAAGCATTTGACCATAGTCTACTATAATGTCTCCTCCACTGACAGTCAATTTAAAGCTAATTTATTATTAATCAAAGATTTTTGTCAGGAAGATTACCTCAAGAGGACTCAATTTTCCTCACATTTATTACACAACGGATTTTTTTTACAACCCTGTTTTTCTCTTCCTCCTACCCTCCCCCTTTCCTCCCTCCCTTTCTCCCCCCATCCCTTCCTCTCCCCCTCCCTTCCTCTCCCCCTTCCCTTTCTCCCCCATCCCTTCCCCCCTCCCTCCCCCCCTCCCTTCCTCTCCCCTTCCCTTCCTCTCCCCCCCTCCCTTCCTCTCCCCTCCCTTCCTCTCCCTCCTCTCCCCTTCCCTTCCTCTCCCCTTCCCTTCCTCTCCCCCTCCCTTCCTCTCCCCTTCCCTTTCTCCCCCCCATCCCTTCCTCTCCCCCTCCTTCCCTGCAGGTCATGGACTTCCCGGGCCACTTCAACCAGGTAAAATGCAAACAACTTTATGATTTCTGTCAGTAAATGAAAAAGAAAACGCTCTAAAGCGTTTAAAGTGTATTGTTTTCATAATAATATAAGACTCTGGACCATTTGGCAGGCGCTTTTATCTGAAGCGACTTAAAGTCGCGCGTTCCTACATTTTCACATGTACGCGTGGCCTCAGCGGGAATCGAACCCACGAGCCCGTGCTCTAGCTAGCGACTGAGCCACGCGTGATTCATATTGTTATTATAGGTCTTCCAGCAGCTGAACTACCAGCGCGTCCACAGCCAGCTGTGTGACTGTGTCATTGTGGTGGGCAGCCGCCATTTTAAGGCCCACCGCTCGGTGCTGGCGGCTTGCAGCACTCACTTCAGAGCCCTGTTCACCGTCGCCCAGGGAGACGCCAGCATGAACATGATACAACTGGACAGCGAGGTGAGGATGATGACGGGGGTGATGATTAAGATGAGGATGATGAGTCTATTACGGGTGATGAGGATGATGAGTTTATAACAGGTGGTGATGATGATGGTGATGTGTTACTGCAGGTGGTGGTGGTGATGATGATGATGATGATGATGTGTTACTGCAGGTGATGATGATGATGATGTGTGCACTACTTGATGATGATGATGTGTGTTACTGCAGGTGATGATGATGATGATGATGATGATGATGATGTGTGTTACTGCAGGTGGTGATGATGATGATGTGTGTTACTGCAGGTGGTGATGATGGTGATGTGTTACTACAGGTGGTGATGATGATGATGATGATGATGATGATGATGGTTACTGCAGGTGGTGACAGCGGAGGCGTTTGCTGCCCTGGTGGACATGATGTACACCTCCACCCTGATGCTAGGAGAGAGCAACGTGATGGACGTGCTGCTAGCTGCCTCTCACCTCCACCTGAACGCCGTAGTCAAGGCCTGTAAGCACTACCTGACCACCCGCACCATGCCCATGTCCCCGCCGGCAGACCACCGGGCCACACAACACCGCCAACACACCCACGCAGAACAGCAGAGACTCAGGCAGCAGGCAACCGCCGAGTTAGCCGCTAACGCTAACCTAGCCGCTAACGCTAACCAAGAGGCTAACGCTAACCTGGCGGCTAACGCTGCTACGTCCAGGCTCCAGCGGTCGTTCCTGCTGCAGCAGCTGGGTCTAAGCCTGGTGAGCTCTGCCCTGGGCGGGGTGGAGGAGGATGGGCTAAGGGGTGGTAGCGATGGTGTTAGCATTAGTGGTGTAGTGGAGCACAAAGCATCCTTGCCCATTCGACGCTTCCACAAGAGAAAGCCCTCCCTGAGCTTTAGCCTATCTGAGGACAGGCCCAGGCAGAGGCCACGCCCCTCCGGAACCCACGGGGATGAGGAAGTGGGACTACTCTCCCCCGACTCCCACAAGACGGGGGAGGAGGCCAGACTGGACGCGGCGATCACCGGCCTAGTAGAGGGCGTGTCCCAGGATGACTCCCAGATGCCCAGCCAATCGGACGGCGGACGCTGCGAAGGGGAGGAGCAAGGGATGGCGGAGGAGGGGGGTGTCGGGAAGGAGTCCCTGGATGGGGGGAGTCACCATGGTGATGGGGTGGAGGTGAAGATAACGGAGGAAGAGGAGGAGGAGGAAGTACGGGAGCAACAGGGACAGGTAATGACATTTTAACAGGAAATACTTCATTTGCATCACAAATATCTCCTTATTCCCTCTATAGTGCACTACTGTTGACCAGGACCCATAGTGCACTACTGTTGACCAGGGCTCATAGTGCACTACTGTTGACCAGGACCCATAGTGCTCTACTGTTGACCAGGACCCATAATGCACTACTTTAGACCAGGACCCATAGTGCTCTACTGTTGACCAGGACCCATAGTGCTCTACTGTTGACCAGGACCCATAGTGCACTACTGTTGACCAGGACCCATAGTAGACTACTGTTGACCAGGACCCACAGTGGACTACTGTTGACCAGGACCAATAGTGGACTACTGTTGACCAGGACCAATAGTGGACTACCATTGACCAGGACTTATAGTAGACTACTGTTGACCAGGCCCCATAGTGCACTACTGTTGACCAGGACCCATAGTGGACTACTTTAGACCAGGACCCATAGTGCACTACTGTTGACCAGTACCCATAGTAGACTACTGTTGACCAGTACACATAGTGCACTACTGTTGACCAGTACCCATAGTGCACTACTGTTGACCAGTACCCACTGTTGACCAGTACCCATAGTGCACTACTGTTGACCAGTACCCATAGTGCACTACTGTTGACCAGTACCCATAGTGCACTACTGTTGACCAGGACCCATAGTGCACTACTGTTGACCAGGACCCATAGTGCACTACTGTTGACCAGGACCCACTGTTGACCAGTACCCATAGTGCATTACTGTTGACCAGGACCCATAGTGCACTACTGTTGACCAGGGCTCATAGTGCACTACTGTTGACCAGGACCCATAGTGCACTACTGTTGACCAGGACCCATAGTGCACTACTGTTGACCAGGACCCATAGTGCACTACTGTTGACCAGGACCCATAGTGCACTACTTTAGACCAGGGCCCATAGTGCACTACTGTTGACCAGGACCCATAGTGCTCTACTGTTGACCAGGACCCATAGTGCTCTACTGTTGACCAGGACCAATAGTGGACTACTGTTGACCAGGACCAATAGTGGACTACTGTTGACCAGGACCAATAGTGGACTACTGTTGACCAGGACCAATAGTGGACTACCGTTGACCAGGACCTATAGTAGACTACTGTTGACCAGGACCCATAGTGCACTACTGTTGACCAGGACCCATAGTGCACTACTTTAGACCAGGACCCATAGTGCACTACTTTAGACCAGGGCTCATAGTGCACTACTTTAGACCAGGACCCATAGTGCCCTACTGTTGACCAGGACCCATAGTGCTCTACTGTTGACCAGGACCCATAGTGCACTACTGTTGACCAGGACCCATAGTGGACTACTGTTGACCAGTACCCATAGTGCACTACTGTTGACCAGGACCCATAGTTCACTACTGTTGACCAGGACCCATAGTGCTCTACTGTTGACCAGGACCCATAGTTCACTACTGTTGACCAGGACCCATAGTGCTCTACTGTTGACCAGGACCCATAGTGCACTACTGTTGACCAGGACCCATAGTGGACTACTGTTGACCAGGACCCATAGTGGACTACTGTTGACCAGGCTAATGTTGACCAGGACCAATAGTGGACTACTGTTGACCAGGACCCATAGTGCACTACTGTTGACCAGGACCCATAGTGCACTACTGTTGACCAGGCTAATGTTGACCAGGACCAATAGTGCACTACTGTTGACCAGGGCCCATAGTGCACTACTGTTGACCAGGACCCATAGTGGACTACTGTTGACCAGGATCCATAGTGCACTACTGTTGACCAGGGCCCATAGTGCACTACTGTTGACCAGGACCCATAGTGGACTACTGTTGACCAGGACCCATAGTGCACTACTGTTGACCAGGCTACTGTTGACCAGGACCCATAGTGCACTACTGTTGACCAGGACCCATAGTGCATTACTGTTGACCAGGACCCATAGTGCACTACTGTTGACCAGGACCCATAGTGCACTACTGTTGACCAGGACCCATAGTGCACTACTGTTGACCAGGACCCATAGTGCACTACTTTAGACCAGGACCCATAGTGCACTACTGTTGACCAGGACCCATAGTGCACTACTTTAGACCAGGACCCATAGTGCACTACTTTAGACCAGGGCCCATAGTGCACTACTGTAGACCAGGACTACTGTTGACCAGGACCCATAGTGCACTACTGTTGACCAGGGCCCATAGTGCACTACTGTTGACCAGGACCCATAATGCACTACTTTAGACCAGGTGCCATTTGGGATGAATACTTCCCAATTTAAAGAGCAATGTATGAAACAACTGTCTAGTATGAATTAATATTTTACCTTTGGTTAAATAAAGGGTTTAAACCCAACCTTGGATAAAGTAATGGGTCATATCCTGTTGTCCTCCTTCATGTCTGTCTCTCCTCCCCTATCTTCTCTTCCTTTCCTCTCTCCTCCCCTTTTCATCTACTCCTGTCTTTCTCTCTCCTCTCTCCTTTTCTCACTTCTCCTGTCCTCCTCTCTTCTTCTCTCTCCTCCTCTCCTATCTTCTCCTCCTCTCTCCTCATCTCCTCCTCTCCTGTCGTCCTCTCTCCTCCTCTCCTATCTTCTCCTCCTCTCCTCCCCTCCTCTCTCCTCATCTCTTCCTGTATCTTCTTCTCTCTCCTCCCCTCCTCTCTCCTCTCCTCATCTCCTTCTCTCCTCTCCTCCTCCTCTCCTCCAGGTGGTGGTCAAGTGTGAGCCTCTGAGCTCCCCAGAGCCAGCTGATGACATCACCATCCAGGGTAGCGACCAGCTGGGACCTGGAAGAGGAAGAGGAGGAGGGGAGGAGGAGAAGGTAGAACTGAGCCCACAGAGCAGCGATCGTAGTCTCTCCTCCTCTGACCAACAGCTTCTCCAACCCAGTTCCCAGCTCCTGCTCAAAGGAGGTCTCGGTAGTGGGATTGGCGGTGGTTTTGGTAACCATCTTGATGGGAAGTCTGGTTTTAGGATTTCTAGCTTCCTCGGCGCCAAGGTCTTCGGAAGCGGGGGGTCGGGGGTCGATGCCGGGGACGACGACCTCCTCAACACGACGACCGGCGAGGCGATGGCAGCGACACATCGCTTCCTGCTGAGCCCGGAACACTCTGGAACCAATAACTCCGCCTCGATGCTCCGTCCCGGGTCGGCCAACCACCTGCACCTGCTGGGTGGCGACGGTCTCGGGGGATTCTCTACAGACGCCGATTCGCTCTTCCTGCGTCCCCTGCATGACGGACTGGGAAACCCCAGAGGAGGAGGGTTCCCAGATCCGTTTTCTCTGGACTTCCAGCGCTCCAGCCTGGGTCTGCACTCCCTGGCCCGAGCCTCTCGGGGGAGCTCCCTGGGTTACCCTGGATACCGACGTATCGCACCGAAAAACGACAACGTGGGAGGAGGAGGAGGAGGAGGAGAAACGGGGGTCGTTCATCTCCAAGACGCCCTGTCTTCCTCCAGTCTGGGGGAAGGGGGACCCTTGCTTCTGAACGGTTCGGGGGGTTACGAGTCAGGCCCACCCACCTCGTCCTCGTCCGCCCCGCACCCTCGCCCCCAGCTGACCCGTGCCTCTGCGGACGTCCTCTCCAAGTGTAAGAAGGCCCTGTCCGAACACAACGTCCTGGTGGTGGAAGGAGCCAGGAAGTACGCCTGTCGGATCTGCTGTAAGACTTTCCTCACTCTGACCGATTGTAAGAAACACATCAGAGTCCACACCGGGGAGAAACCGTACGCCTGCCTCAAGTGCGGCAAACGCTTCAGCCAGTCGTCTCACCTGTACAAACACTCCAAGACCACGTGTCTGCGTTGGCAGAACAGCAACATGGCCGACGCACTGATGTAGGGTGGAGGGGGGAGGGCAGAACAGCAACATGGCCGACGCACTGATGTAGGGTGGAGGGGGGAGGGCAGAACAGCAACATGGCCGACGCACTGATGTAGATGCTTCGGAGGGGAGGGGGAGGGCAGAACAGCAACATGGCCGACGCACTGATGTAGATGCTTCGGAGGGGAGGGGGGAGGGGGAGGGCAGAACAGCAACATGGCCGACGCACTGATGTAGATGCTTCGGAGGGGGAGGGCAGAACAGCAACATGGCCGATGCACTGATGTAGATGCTTTGGAGGGTGGAGGGGGAGGGCAGAACAGCAACATGGCCGACGCACTGATGTAGATGCTTCGGAGGGAGGGGAGGGGGAGGGCAGAACAGCAACATGGCCGACGCACTGATGTAGATGCTTCGGAGGGGAGGGGGGAGGGCAGAACAGCAACATGGCCGACGCACTGATGTAGGCGCTTCGGTAGGTGATGGATGTGATCATTGTAGGAGGGGAGGGGGGGGGGGTGAACGGTATCCAGATTTTAATACCCTTTATATCATCGTTGTGCCATACTGGAGCGATACGGTATTACCGCGAATTAATGGAAAATACAACTTTTTTTTCTTTTTTTTTAAATAGCCAAATTAGCGGTATGCTAACACTATGGGGATTCCCATAGTGGATGCTAGCTAAATGCTAACGAGTCAAGCGTTTCAGCCTGTACAAACACTCCCACCTGCCTACGCTGGCAGAACGGCAACATGCCTTACTGTCTGTAGGCTGGCCTGGTAGGTAGGGTTGAGTTGGATTGGGAAATTCCTGGGAAACTTACCGGAAGTTTTGGGTTTTTCCATCAATTCTGGTTGGATGATCGTATAGTCTGTAGGGGAGAACCTCTGGCCTACTCATTAGTCAGGACACTGTAGCTCAAAAAACATGTTCAACGAAAACAACCGTTTCTATTGGACAAATGGGTTCCGTTTGGTTCCTAGATAAAACACCACTTCTAGGTCGGATTGAGTTTTTAAAAAATGTCCAGGAAAAACTCTCAGGTTTATATCAGTCTCTGATTAGAGAGGAACCAAGGAGAAAAACTCCCAGGGGGGGTCCCAAGACGCTTGTTGGGCCCAAGACGCTTGTTGGGCCCAAGACGCTTGTTGGGCCCAAAACGCCTGCTGGTCCCAAGACGCCTGCTGGTCCCAAGACGCCTGCTGGGCCCAAGACGCCTGTTGGGCCCAAGACGCCTGCTGGTCCCAAGACGCCTGCTGGGCCCAAGACGCCTGTTGGGCCCAAGACGCCTGCTGGTCCCAAGACGCTTGCTGGGCCCAAGACGCCTGTTGGGCCCAAGACGCCTGTTGGGCCCAAGACGCCTGTTGGGCCCAAGACGCCTGTTGGGCCCAAGACGCTTGCTGGGCCCAAGACGCTTGCTGGGCCCAAGACGCTTGCTGGGCCCAAGACGCTTGTTGGGCCCAAGACGCTTGTTGGGCCCAAGACGCCTGCTGGGCCCAAGACGCTTGTTGGGCCCAAGACGCCTGTTGGGCCCAAGACGCCTGTTGGGCCCAAACCGTTCGGAAAACAAACAGACGCTCGATCTCTTTCACTGCAGATGCAGAAGTGTGACATCGGAGGATGCGGTGGACTGATACAAAACAACAGATATCTTTAGCTTATAAACGGACAGATTTTTATGAGGATCTTTTAATTATTATTATTATTATTATGCTAATTAGATCTAAGGGTTAATAGCCTCAAAGCTAGAAACAAACACTTACAGTAGCGTGTAGAAACTATGGGTGATCCCAGCGGGAATCCAACCCGCAACCCTGGTGTTGCAAGTGCCATGTTCTACCAACTGAGCCAAACAGAACAATTTGATAGGGGCGATCGCTTTAGAAAATGGAGTCTCTTTTAGGAGGGGTGGACTCCCAATTTCCTCATGGAACCCTGTTGTGTTCCTATTGGAACCATGTTCGGAACGTTTCTGAAACAGGACTTCAGATTCAGAACTGTCCTGGAGCTGAAACCTGGCTAGAGAGATTCAGAACTGTCCTGAAGCTGAAACCTGGCTAGAGAGATTCAGAACTGTCCTGAAACTGAAACCTGACCAGGGAGATTCAGAACAGTCCTGAAGCTAAAACCTGACCAGGGGAATTGTGCAACACTAAACCCGAGCTTGGCTTGGAGAGGAGAACAGGGATGTAAAGGAGAGAGCGTGGACTAGCCTCCACTCTTAGCCTTACAAACAGATCTGGGACCAGGCTAAGAGTGGACCACTTCCTGTTATGGTTCTTTACAAACAGATCTGGGACCATGGTTCCTGTTATGATCTGGGAAGGCTTTACAAACAGATCTGGGACCAGGCTAAGAGGGGGACCACTTCCTGTTATGGTTCTTTACAAACAGATCTGGGACCAGGCTAAGAGGGGGACCACTTCCTGTTATGGTCCTTTACAAACAGATCTGGGACCAGGCTAAGAGTGGACCACTTCCTGTTATGGTTCTTTACAAACAGATCTGGGACCAGGCTAAGAGTGGGACCACTTCCTGTTATGGTTCTTTACAAACAGATCTGGGACCAGGCTAAGAGGGGACCACTTCCTGTTATGGTTCTTTACAAACAGATCTGGGACCAGGCTAAGAGTGGACCACTTCCTGTTATGGTTCTTTACAAACAGATCTGGGACCAGGCTAAGAGTGGACCACTTCCTGTTATGGTTCTTTACAAACAGATCTGGGACCAGGCTAAGAGGGGGACCACTTCCTGTTATGGTTCTTTGCAAACAGATCTGGGACCAGGCTAAGAGGGGGACCACTTCCTGTTATGGTTCTTTACAAACAGATCTGGGACCAGGCTAAGAGTGGACCACTTCCTGTTATGATCTGGGACCATTTTTTTTATATGGAGTTGCCTTTTCGTTGGTGCCCCTTTTTGAATGAAACACCCTATTCCCTATATAGTGCACTACTCTTGACCAGGGCCCATAGGGTAGTAGTTCACTATATACAGGGCATTTGGAAAGTATTCAGACCCCTTGATGTTTTACACACTTTGTTTCATTTACAGCCATATTTGAAAATGGATTTTAAAAATTAAAAAAATGTTCCTCTTCAATCTACATACAATACCCCATAGTGACATCACAATACCCCATAGTGACATCACAATACCCCATAGTGACATCACAATACCCCATAGTGACATCACAATACCCAACAGTGACATCACAATACCCAACAGTGACATCACAATACCCCACAAGGAATACCTAGGATAGTGACATCACTCTCACCCCCCTTAAAAGTTTAGATCACATACCCAACAGTGACATCACAATACCCAACAGTGACGAAGCAAAAAAAACAGGTTTTTAGAAATGTTAGCAAATGTGTTCAAAATAAAAATCAGAAATACCTTATTTACGTAAATATTCAGACCCTTTGCTATGAGTCTCTCCAAATTGAGCTCAGGTGAATCCTGTTTCCATTGATCATCCTTGAGAGGGTTTCTACAACTTGGATCGGAGTCCACCTGGTGGTCAATTCAATTGATTGGACATGATTTGGAAAGGCACACACCTGTCTATGTAAGGTCCGACAGTGCAAAAACATGAGGTCAAAAGGAATTAAAGGCACTTAAAGGACTCTCAGACCACGAGAAACAAGATTCTCTGGTCTGATGAAAGCAAGATTGAACTCTTTGGCCTGAATGCCAAGCGTCACGTCTGGAGGAAACCTGGCACCATCCCTACGGTGAAGCATGGTGGTGGCAGCATCATGCTGTGGGGATGTTTTTCAGGGCCTGGGAGACTAGTCAGGATCGAGGACAAAGATGAACGGAGCAAAGTACAGAGATCCTTGATGAAAACATGCTCCAGAACGCTCAGGACCTCAGACTGGTGGTGAAGGTTCACCTTCCAACAGCACAACGACCCTAAGCACACAGCCAAGACAACACAGGAGTGGCTTCGGGACAAGTCTCTTAATGTCCTTCAGTGTCGCAGCCCGGACTTGAACCCGATCTAACATCTCCGGAGAGACCTGAAAATAGCTGTGCAGCGATGCTCCCCATCCAACCTGACAGAGCTTGAGAGGATCTGCAGAGAAGAATGGTAGAAACTCCCCAAATACAGGTGTGTCAAGCTTGTTGCCTCATACCCAAATACAGGTGTGTAGTGTCATACCCAAGAAGATTGTAATTGCTGTAAAGGGTCTTATGTAAATGTGATATTTTCAGTAGTTTTATTTTCATTGCCAAAATCTCTTAAACCTGTTCACGCTTTGTCATTATGGGGTAATGTGATGTCATTATGGGGTGTTGTGATGTCATTCTGGGGTATTGTGATGTCGTTATGGGGTGTTGTGATGTCGTTATGGGGTGTTGTGATGTCATTATGGGGCATTGTGATGTCATGGGTTATTGTGATGTCATTATGAGGTATTGTGATGTCATTATGGGGTATTGTGATGTCATTATGGGGTATTGTGATGTCATTATGGGGTATTGTGATGAGGGGGGAAAAAAACAATTGAATCCATGTTAGAATAAGGCTGTAACGTAACAAAATGTGTAAAAAGTCCAGGGTTCTGAATACATTCCCGAAGGTCCTGTAGGTTATAGGGTGGACCTTTATCCCGTCTCCACACAGGACAATACATTAGAAATGTACATATTTCACATTTATGTGGCTTTTAACACTTTCCTCTGCAAGGGGACATCAAATGAAACCATTGCCTTTTTATATAACTAGAGCCTGGCGTGTCTCCTGGTCAGGTCACATGATCAGGGATAACTCTGGGGCCCCCAGTTAACTATAACACGGTGTTGTTAGTGACTAGATGTCGTGGAACAGTTTGGTACAGTATCTGTGCTTCTTTAAATGTCTTTTTTATTTTTTATTTTAATCGATACATCTAACACTTAACAGTCTTTAGACAATAGTTTATTTTTATTTTTAAAAATGACCTTAACTCCGTTGAAAGAAGAAAAAAAAAGAAGAGCTTTGACTGCTAATAAGAAGGTTGGACTGCCGTGCTTCTGTGTTTCCATTGCGACGTGTTGGCCCCGTGTCTTTCTGTGTTTCCATGGCGACGTGTTGGCCCCGTGTCTTTCTGTGTTTCCATGGCGACGTGTTGGCCCAGTGTCTTGTTGCCGTAACGTTACTGTACTGAGTTGTGTTGTAGTTGACTGACTGATTGACTGACTGGTCAGAGAACAACCTGGCTGTTTGAGACTTTCTTAGTGTGGATGGGTTGCCAGGCAACTAGTGGGCACCTTCAGGCCGTACGGTCTTCACACTGTCACTCAGTCTGTGTTACAAAACTTTAAAAGGTTTTTGCCCAGGAAGATCCTATGACCAGTATCTATCTATCCTACTGTCTCTAACTGACCAGTATCTATCTATCCTACTGTCTCTAACTGACCAGTATCTATCTATCTACTGTCTCTAACAGACCAGTATCTATCCTACTGTCTCTAACTGACCAGTATCTATCCTACTGTCTCTAACTGACCAGTATCTATCCTACTGTCTCTAACTGACCAGTATCTATCTATCCTACTGTCTCTAACTGACCAGTATCTATCTATCCTACTGTCTCTAACTGACCAGTATCTATCTATCCTACTGTCTCTAACTGACCAGTATCTATCCTATGTCTCTAACTATTTATCCTACTGTCTCTACCAGTATCTATCTATCCTACTGTCTCTAACTCCAGTATCTATCTATCCTACTGTCTCTAACTGACCAGTATCTATCTATCCTACTGTCTCTAACTGACCAGTATCTATCTATCCTACTGTCTCTAACTGACCAGTATCTATCTATCCTACTGTCTCTAACTGACCAGTATCTATCTATCCTACTGTCTCTAACTGACCAGTATCTATCTATCCTACTGTCTCTAACTGACCAGTATCTATCCTACTGTCTCTAACTGACCAGTATCTATCTATCCTACTGTCTCTAACTGACCAGTATCTATCTATCCTACTGTCTCTAACTGACCAGTATCTATCTATCCTACTGTCTCTAACTGACCAGTATCTATCTATCCTACTGTCTCTAACTGACCAGTATCTATCCTATCTCTAAAACTGACCAGTATCTATCCTACTCCTACTGTCTCTAACTGACCAGTATCTATCTATCCTACTGTCTCTAACTGACCAGTATCTATCTATCCTACTGTCTCTAACTGACCAGTATCTATCCCTACTGTCTCTAACTGACCAGTATCTATCTATCCTACTGTCTCTAACTGACCAGCCATCTATCCTACTGTCTCTAACTGACCAGTATCTACTGTCTCTATATCCCTACTGTCTCTAACTGACCAGTATCTATCTATCCTACTGTCTCTAACTGACCAGTATCTATCTATCCTACTGTCTCTAACTGACCAGTATCTATCTATCCTACTGTCTCTAACTGACCAGTATCTATCTATCCTACTGTCTCTAACTGACCAGTATCTATCCTACTGTCTCTAACTGACCAGTATCTATCTATCCTACTGTCTCTAACTGACCAGTATCTATCTATCCTACTGTCTCTAACTGACCAGTATCTATCTATCCTACTGTCTCTAACTGACCAGTATCTATCTATCCTACTGTCTCTAACTGACCAGTATCTATCTATCCTACTGTCTCTAACTGACCAGTATCTATCTATCCTACTGTCTCTAACTGACCAGTATCTATCTATCCTACTGTCTCTAACTGACCAGTATCTATCCTACTGTCTCTAACTATCTATCCTACTGTCTCTAACTGACCAGTAACTATCTATCCTACTGTCTCTAACAGCTGAATACTGTCTCTAACACCAGTGTTCCCTAGCTCTAACATTGTATATGCACCTCTAATCGCAAACCTTTTATCCTATGTCTAAAGAAGTATCTCATACTGAGTTTATATCTAATTTATCCTACTGTCTCTAACTGAAGTAAAAAAACTAATTTATCCTACTTTTTCAATCAGGCAGTAAACCTTAGGTACCCCTGAAGGACATGATCTATCCTACTGTCTACCCTAACTGTTCTCCTACTGTCTCTAAAACCAGATCCAAAAACTGGCTATCCATCTCTCTAACTGTAGCCCAGTTTCCTACTGTCTGATGACCAGTCTATCTATCCTACTGTCTCTAACAGAAACAGTTTATTTCTTATTTTTTATAGTATCTATCCTACTGTCTCTAACTGACCAGTATCTATCTATCCTGAATGTCTCTGAAAGTGACCAGTATCTATCCTATGTCTCTAACAACAGTATCTATCCCCTGTCTCTAAACTGACCAGTATCAATCTACTGTCCAAAAAGGATTTGACCAGATAAACATCTATCCTACTGTCTCTAACTGAAGTAACTATCTATCCTACTGAACAGCTGAAGGACCAAGTTACCCTTAACTGACCACTAATTTATCCTCATACTGGTTAAAAAGTATCTTTTATCCTCAATTGCTCTAACAGGCATTTCCCCTGAAGGACATGAGGACCCTTGTTAAAAACAGATCCAAAATGGCTGCCATCTCTATCCTGATGTCTCTAACTGTGGTTTATCTAAGTCTAAACTGTTTATTTTTATTTTTTATATTATCCTAAAGCCAACAGGATTTCTGTGAGTTGTTTATCCTACTGTTCTAACACCAGTAACCATGTATTTGGTTCTAGGTCTAAACAAATGGTTCCCTGTGTAGTGACACTACTTCTTCTCTTGACACTGGTCTAAAGTAATGCACTACTTCCTATTGACACTGGTCTAAAGTAGTGCACTACTTCCTATTGACACTGGTCTAAAGTAGTGCACTACTTCCTATTGACACTGGTCTAAAGTAGTGCACTACTTCCTATTGACACTGGTCTAAAGTAGTGCAATACTTCCTATTGACACTGGTCTAAAGTAGTGCACTACTTCCTATTGACACTGGTCTAAAGTAGTGCACTACTTCCTATTGACACTGGTCTAAAGTAGTGCACTACTTCCTATTGACACTGGTCTAAAGTAGTGCACTACTTCCTATTGACACTGGTCTAAAGTAGTGCACTACTTCCTATTGACACTGGTCTAAAGTAGTGCACTACTTCCTATTGACACTGGTCTAAAGTAGTGCACTACTTCCTATTGACACTGGTCTAAAGTAGTGCACTACTTCCTATTGACACTGGTCTAAAGTAGTGCACTACTTCCTATTGACACTGGTCTAAAGTAGTGCACTGGACTGATCCTATTGACACTGGTCTAAAGTAGTGCACTACTTCCTATTGACACTGGTCTAAAGTAGTGCACTACTTCCTATTGACACTGGTCTAAAGTAGTGCACTACTTCCTATCAAAGCCATTGACACTCAGGTCTAAAGTAGTGCACTACATAGGGAATAGGGCCCTGGTCTAAAGTAGTGCACTACATAGGAATAGGGCCCTGGTCTAAAGTAGTGCACTATATAGGGAATAGGGCTCTGGTCTAAAGTAGTGTCACTACATAGGGAATAGGGCACTGGTCTAAAGTAGTGCACTACATAGGAATAGGGCTCTGGTCAAAGTAGTTCACTATATAGGAATAGGGCTCTGGTCTAAAGTAGTGCACTATATAGGGAATAGGGTGCCATAGGGCTCTGGTCTAAAGTAGTGCACTACATAGGGAATAGGGCTCTGGTCTAAAGTAGTGCACTATATAGGGAATAGGGCCCTGGTCTAAAGTAGTGCACTACATAGGGAATAGGGCTCTGGTCTAAAGTAGTGCACTACATAGGGAATAGGGCTCTGGTCTAAAGTAGTGCACTACATAGGGAATAGGGCTCTGGTCTATAGTAGTGCACTACATAGGGAATAGGGCTCTGGTCTATAGTAGTGCACTACATAGGGAATAGGGTGCCATAGGGCTCTGGTCTATAGTAGTTCACTATATAGGGAATAGGGCTCTGGTCTAAAGTAGTGCACTACATAGGGAATAGGGCTCTGGTCTATAGTAGTGCACTACATAGGGAATAGGGCTCTGGTCTAAAGTAGTGCACTACATAGGGAATAGGGTGCCATTTGAGACGTTACCCCAAAGAGCAGATGAAATGTAAATGTGTTTGTTTGTTTGAGGAGACTCTAATAAAGTCACGGAGGGACATGGCGTTCCAGTCGTCACAGACTGAATTAAAAGATGGGGAAAGTTCCATGTTTATTGTTGTCCTTTGTCATTATTATTATCATTATTATGAGACAAAATCATAAAAAACATCTCCCATGAGGAAGTGCTGAGTGCTACGGTATGTACCGTGTCGAGTGAAAATGGTGGATGACAACAGCACCACTATTCTCTATAATCCACTCATCTCATGACCAGAGTCAACTATATCATTTACAGTTACAGCTCTTCAATCATTGGTTCTTCTCTGGTGGTTCTGAAAGCAGGTGATTGGTTCTTCTCTGGTGTTTCCCGAAAGCAGGTGATTGGTTCTTCTCTGGTGTTTCCCGAAAGCAGGTGATTGGTTCTTCTCTGGTGTTTCCCGAAGCAGGTGATTGGTTCTTCTCTGGTGTTTTGATTGGTTCTTCTCTGGTGTTTTTCCGAAAGCAGGTGATTGGCAGCTACAGCTTGAGCTCTTTGATCATTGGCTGTCCCTTCAGGCCCAGTAGCAGGTTGTTGGCTGCCAGAGCAGACATGGCATTACGCGTGGAGTAGGACGCACTGGCAATGTGGGGGAGGATCACTGGAGAGAGAGAGATGAGAGGGAGGATCACTGGAGAGAGAGAGATGAGAGGGAGGATCACTGGAGAGAGAGATGAGAGGGAGGATCACTGGAGAGAGAGAGATGAGAGGATCACTGGAGAGAGAGAGATGAGAGGGAGGATCACTGGAGAGAGAGATGATGAGAGGATCACTGGAGAGAGAGATGAGAGGATCACTGGAGAGAGAGAGATGAGAGGGAGGATCACTGGAGAGAGAGAGATGAGAGGGAGGATCACTGGAGAGAGAGAGATGAGAGGGAGGATCACTGGAGAGAGAGAGAGAGGGAGGATCACTGGAGAGAGACAGAGATGAGAGGGAGGATCACTGGAGAGAGAGATGAGAGGGAGGATCACTGGAGAGAGAGAGATGAGAGGGAGGATCACTGGAGAGAGAGAGATGAGAGGGAGGATCACTGGAGAGAGAGAGATGAGAGGATCACTGGAGAGATGATCACTGGAGAGAGAGAGATGAGAGGGAGGATCACTGGAGAGAGAGATGAGAGGGAGGATCACTGGAGAGAGAGAGATGAGAGGATCACTGGAGAGAGATGAGAGAGAGGATCACTGGAGAGAGAGAGATGAGAGGGAGGATCACTGGAGAGAGAGATGAGAGGGAGGATCACTGGAGAGAGAGATGAGAGAGAGGATCACTGGAGAGAGAGATGAGAGAGAGGATCACTGGAGAGAGAGATGAGAGGGAGGATCACTGGAGAGAGAGATGAGAGAGAGGATCACTGGAGAGAGAGAGATGAGAGGGAGGATCACTGGAGAGAGAGAGATGAGAGGGAGGATCACTGGAGAGAGAGAGAGATGAGGGAGGATCACTGGAGAGAGAGAGATGAGAGGGAGGATCACTGGAGAGAGAGAGATGAGAGGGAGGATCACTGGAGAGAGAGAGAGATGAGAGGGAGGATCACTGGAGAGAGAGATGAGAGGGAGGAGCACGAAACAGGCAGTACAGGACTGACAACAGTAATAAACAGGCAGTACAGGACTGACAACAGTAATGAAACAGGCAGTACAGGACTGACAACAGTAATAAACAGGCAGTACAGGACTGACAACAGTATGAAACAGGCAGTACAGGACTGACAACAGTATGAAACAGGCAGTACAGGACTGACAACAGTAATAAATGAAACAGGCAGTACAGGACTGACAACAGTAATAAATGAAACAGGCAGTACAGGACTGACAACAGTAATAAACAGGCAGTGGACTGAAACAGTAATAAACAGGCAGTACAGGACTGACAACAGTAATAAACAGGCAGTACAGGACTGACAACAGTAATAAACAGGCAGTACAGGACTGACAACAGTAATAAACAAACAGTACAGGACTGACAACAGTAATAAACAGGCAGTACAGGACTGACAACAGTAATAAACAGGCAGTACAGGACTGACAACAGTAATAAATGAAACAGGCAGTACAGGACTGACAACAGGAATAAATGAAACAGGCAGTACAGGACTGACAACAGTAATAAACAGGCAGTACAGGACTGACAACAGTAATAAACAGGCAGTACAGGACTGACAACAGTAATAAACAGGCAGTACAGGACTGACAACAGTAATAAATGAAACAGGCAGTACAGGACTGACAACAGTAATAAACAGGCAGTACAGGACTGACAACAGTAATAAATGAAACAGGCAGTACAGGACTGACAACAGTAATAAACAGGCAGTACAGGACTGACAACAGTAATAAACAGGCAGTACAGGACTGACAACAGTAATAAACAGGCAGTACAGGACTGACAACAGTAATAAACAGGCAGTACAGGACTGACAACAGTAATAAACAGGCAGTACAGGACTGACAACAGTAATAAACAGGCAGTACAGGACTGACAACAGTAATAAATGAAACAGGCAGTACAGGACTGACAACAGTAATAAATGAAACAGGCAGTACAGGACTGACAACAGTAATAAACAGGCAGTACAGGACTGACAACAGTAATAAACAGGCAGTACAGGACTGACAACAGTATGAAACAGGCAGTACAGGACTGACAACAGTATTACATGAAACAGGCAGTACAGGACTGACAACAGTAATAAACAGGCAGTACAGGACTGACAACAGTATTACATGAAACAGGCAGTACAGGACTGACAACAGTAATAAACAGGCAGTACAGGACTGACAACAGTAATAAACAGGCAGTACAGGACTGACAACAGTAATAAACAGGCAGTACAGGACTGACAACAGTAATAAACAGGCAGTACAGGACTGACAACAGTAATACATGAAACAGGCAGTACAGGACTGACAACAGTAATAAACAGGCAGTACAGGACTGACAACAGTATTACATGAAACAGGCAGTACAGGACTGACAACAGTAATAAACAGGCAGTACAGGACTGACAACAGTAATAAACAGGCAGTACAGGACTGACAACAGTAATAAACAGGCAGTACAGGACTGACAACAGTAATAAACAGGCAGTACAGGACTGACAACAGTATTACATGAAACAGGCAGTACAGGACTGACAACAGTAATAAACAGGCAGTACAGGACTGACAACAGTAATAAACAGGCAGTACAGGACTGACAACAGTAATAAACAGGTAGTACAGGACTGACAACAGTAATAAACAGGCAGTACAGGACTGACAACAGTATGAAACAGGCAGTACAGGACTGACAACAGTAATACATGAAACAGGCAGTACAGGACTGACAACAGTAATAAACAGGCAGTACAGGACTGACAACAGTAATAAACAGGCAGTACAGGACTGACAACAGTAATAAACAGGCAGTACAGGACTGACAACAGTAATAAACAGGCAGTACAGGACTGACAACAGTAATAAACAGGCAGTACAGGACTGACAACAGTAATAAACAGGCAGTACAGGACTGACAACAGTAATAAACAAACAGTACAGGACTGACAACAGTAATAAACAGGCAGAGGACAGGATCAACAGTAATAAACAGGCAGTACAGGACTGACAACAGTAATAAATGAAACAGGCAGTACAGGACTGACAACAGTAATAAATGAAACAGGCAGTACAGGACTGACAACAGTAATAAACAGGCAGTACAGGACTGACAACAGTAATAACCAGGCAGTACAGGACTGACAACAGTAATAAACAGGCAGTACAGGACTGACAACAGTAATAAACAGGCAGTACAGGACTGACAACAGTAATAAATGAAACAGGGCAGTACAGGACTGACAACAGTAATAAACACAGGCAGTACAGGACTGACAACAGTAATAAACAGGCAGTACAGGACTGACAACTAATAAACAGGCAGTACAGGACTGACAACAGTAATAAACAGGCAGTACAGGACTGACAACAGTAATAAACAGGCAGTACAGGACTGACAACAGTAATAAACAGGCAGTACAGGACTGACAAAGGTAATAAACAGGCAGTACAGGACTGACAACAGTAATAAACAGGCAGTACAGGACTGACAACAGTAATAAACAGGCAGTACAGGACTGACAACAGTAATAAATGAAACAGGCAGTACAGGACTGACAACAGTAATAAATGAAACAGGGAGTATAGGACTGACAACATTAATAAACAGGCAGTACAGGACTGACAACAGTAATAAACAGGCAGTACATGACTGACAACAGTAATAAACAGGCAGTACAGGACTGACAACAGTAATAAACAGGTAGTACAGGACTGACAACAGTAATAAACAGGCAGTACAGGACTGACAACAGTAATAAACAGGCAGTACAGGACTGACAACAGTATGAAACAGGCAGTACAGGACTGACAACAGTAATAAATGAAACAGGCAGTACAGGACTGACAACAGTAATAAATGAAACAGGCAGTATAGGACTGACAACATTAATAAACAGGAGGACTACAGGACTGACAACAGTAATAAACAGGCATACAGGACTGACAACAGAATAAATGAAACAGGCAGTACAGGACTGACAACAGTAATAAACAGGCAGTACAGGACTGACAACAGTAATAAATGAAACAGGCAGTACAGGACTGACAACAGTAAATGAAACAGGCAGTACAGGACTGACAACAGTAATAAACAGGCAGTACAGGACTGACAACAGTAATAAACAGGCAGTACAGGACTGACAACAGTAATAAACAGGCAGTACAGGACTGACAACAGTAATAAATGAAACAGGCAGTACAGGACTGACAACAGTAATAAACAGGCAGTACAGGACTGACAACAGTAATAAACAGGCAGTACAGGACTGACAACAGTAATAAACAGGCAGTACAGGACTGACAACAGTAATAAACAGGCAGTACAGGACTGACAACAGTAATAAACAGGCAGTACAGGACTGACAACAGTAATAAACAGGCAGAAACAGGCAGTACAGGACTGACAACAGTAATAAACAGGCAGTACAGGACTGACAACAGTATTAAATGAAACAGGCAGTACAGGACTGACAACAGTAATAAACAGGCAGTACAGGACTGACAACAGTAATAAACAGGCAGTACAGGACTGACAACAGTAATAAATGAAACAGGCAGTACAGGACTGACAACAGTAATAAACAGGCAGTACAGGACTGACAACAGTAAATAAACAGGCAGTACAGGACTGACAACAGTAATAAATGAAACAGGCAGTACAGGACTGACAACAGTAATAAACAGGCAGTACAGGACTGACAACAGTAATAAACAGGCAGTACAGGACTGACAACAGTAATAAACAGGCAGTACAGGACTGACAACAGTAATAAACAGGCAGTACAGGACTGACAACAGTAATAAACAGGCAGTACAGGACTGACAACAGTAATAAACAGGCAGTACAGGACTGACAACAGTAATAAACAGGCAGTACAGGACTGACAACAGTAATAAATGAAACAGGCAGTACAGGACTGACAACAGTAATAAATGAAACAGGCAGTACAGGACTGACAACAGTAATAAACAGGCAGTACAGGACTGACAACAGTAATAAATGAAACAGGCAGTACAGGACTGACAACAGTAATAAACAGGCAGTACAGGACTGACAACAGTAATAGTAATAAACAGGCAGTACAGGACTGACAACAGTAATAAACAGGCAGTACAGGACTGACAACAGTAATAAACAGGCAGTACAGGACTGAACAGTAATAAACAGGCAGTACAGGACTGACAACAGTAATAAACAGGCAGTACAGGACTGACAACAGTAATAAATGAAACAGGCAGTACAGGACTGACAACAGTAATAAACAGGCAGTACAGGACTGACAACAGTAATAAATGAAACAGGCAGTACAGGACTGACAACAGTAATAAATGAAACAGGCAGTACAGGACTGACAACAGTAATAAACAGGCAGTACAGGACTGACAACAGTAATAAACAGGCAGTACAGGACTGACAACAGTAATAAACAGGCAGTACAGGACTGACAACAGTAATAAACAGGCAGTACAGGACTGACAACAGTAATAAACAGGCAGTACAGGACTGACAACAGTAATAAACAGGCAGTACAGGACTGACAACAGTAATAAACAGGCAGTACAGGACTGACAACAGTAATAAATGAAACAGGCAGTACAGGACTGACAACAGTAATAAACAGGCAGTACAGGACTGACAACAGTAATAAACAGGCAGTACAGGACTGACAACAGTAATAAATGAAACAGGCAGTACAGGACTGACAACAGTAATAAACAGGCAGTACAGGACTGACAACAGTAATAAATGAAACAGGCAGTACAGGACTGACAACAGTAATAAACAGGCAGTACAGGACTGACAACAGTAATAAATGAAACAGGCAGTACAGGACTGACAACAGTAATAAACAGGCAGTACAGGACTGACAACAGTAATAAACAGGCAGTACAGGACTGACAACAGTAATAAACAGGCAGTACAGGACTGACAACAGTAATAAACAGGCAGTACAGGACTGACAACAGTAATAAACAGGCAGTACAGGACTGACAACAGTACAGGACTGACAACAGTAATAAACAGGCAGTACAGGACTGACAACAGTAATAAATGAAACAGGCAGTACAGGACTGACAACAGTAATAAACAGGCAGTACAGGACTGACAACAGTAATAAATGAAACAGGCAGTACAGGACTGACAACAGTAATAAACAGGCAGTACAGGACTGACAACAGTAATAAACAGGCAGTACAGGACTGACAACAGTAATAAACAGGCAGTACAGGACTGACAACAGTAATAAACAGGCAGTACAGGACTGACAACAGTAATAAACAGGCAGTACAGGACTGACAACAGTAATAAACAGGCAGTACAGGACTGACAACAGTAATAAACAGGCAAACAGGCAGTACAGGACTGACAACAGTAATAAACAGGCAGTACAGGACTGACAACAGTAATAAATGAAACAGGCAGTACAGGACTGACAACAGTAATAAATGAAACAGGCAGTACAGGACTGACAACAGTAATAAATGAAACAGGCAGTACAGGACTGACAACAGTAATAAATGAAACAGGCAGTACAGGACTGACAACAGTAATAAATGAAACAGGCAGTACAGGACTGACAACAGTAATAAACAGGCAGTACAGGACTGACAACAGTAATAAACAGGCAGTACAGGACTGACAACAGTATGAAACAGGCAGTACAGGACTGACAACAGTATTACATGAAACAGGCAGTACAGGACTGACAACAGTAATAAACAGGCAGTACAGGACTGACAACAGTATTACATGAAACAGGCAGTACAGGACTGACAACAGTAATAAACAGGCAGTACAGGACTGACAACAGTAATAAACAGGCAGTACAGGACTGACAACAGTAATAAACAGGCAGTACAGGACTGACAACAGTAATAAACAGGCAGTACAGGACTGACAACAGTAATAAATGAAACAGGCAGTACAGGACTGACAACAGTAATAAACAGGCAGTACAGGACTGACAACAGTAATAAACAGGCAGTACAGGACTGACAACAGTAATAAACAGGCAGTACAGGACTGACAACAGTAATAAACAGGCAGTACAGGACTGACAACAGTAATAAACAGGCAGTACAGGACTGACAACAGTAATAAATGAAACAGGCAGTACAGGACTGACAACAGTAATAAACAGGCAGTACAGGACTGACAACAGTAATAAACAGGCAGTACAGGACTGACAACAGTAATAAACAGGCAGTACAGGACTGACAACAGTAATAAACAGGCAGTACAGGACTGACAACAGTAATAAACAGGCAGTACAGGACTGACAACAGTAATAAACAGGCAGTACAGGACTGACAACAGTAATAAATGAAACAGGCAGTACAGGACTGACAACAGTAATAAATGAAACAGGCAGTACAGGACTGACAACAGTAATAAACAGGCAGTACAGGACTGACAACAGTAATAAACAGGCAGTACAGGACTGACAACAGTAATAAATGAAACAGGCAGTACAGGACTGACAACAGTAATAAACAGGCAGTACAGGACTGACAACAGTAATAAACAGGCAGTACAGGACTGACAACAGTAATAAACAGGCAGTACAGGACTGACAACAGTAATAAACAGGCAGTACAGGACTGACAACAGTAATAAATGAAACAGGCAGTACAGGACTGACAACAGTAATAAACAGGCAGTACAGGACTGACAACAGTAATAAACAGGCAGTACAGGACTGACAACAGTAATAAACAGGCAGTACAGGACTGACAACAGTAATAAACAGGCAGTACAGGACTGACAACAGTAATAAACAGGCAGTACAGGACTGACAACTAAATGAAACAGGCAGTAAGGACTGAAAATAAACAGGCAGTACAGGACTGACAACAGTAATAAATGAAACAGGCAGTACAGGACTGACAACAGTAATAAACAGGCAGTACAGGACTGACAACAGTAATAAACAGGCAGTACAGGACTGACAACAGTAATAAACAGGCAGTACAGGACTGACAACAGTAATAAACAGGCAGTACAGGACTGACAACAGTAATAAACAGGCAGTACAGGACTGACAACAGTAATAAACAGGCAGTACAGGACTGACAACAGTAATAAACAGGCAGTACAGGACTGACAACAGTAATAAACAGGCAGTACAGGACTGACAACAGTAATAAATGAAACAGGCAGTACAGGACTGACAACAGTAATAAATGAAACAGGCAGTACAGGACTGACAACAGTAATAAACAGGCAGTACAGGACTGACAACAGTAATAAACAGGCAGTACAGGACTGACAACAGTAATAAACAGGCAGTACAGGACTGACAACAGTAATAAACAGGCAGTACAGGACTGACAACAGTAATAAACAGGCAGTACAGGACTGACAACAGTAATAAACAGGCAGTACAGGACTGACAACAGTAATAAACAGGCAGTACAGGACTGACAACAGTAATAAACAGGCAGTACAGGACTGACAACAGTAATAAATGAAACAGGCAGTACAGGACTGACAACAGTAATAAACAGGCAGTACAGGACTGACAACAGTAATAAACAGGCAGTACAGGACTGACAACAGTATTAAACAGGTAGTACAGGACTGACAACAGTAATAAACAGGCAGTACAGGACTGACAACAGTAATAAACAGGCAGTACAGGACTGACAACAGTAATAAACAGGCAGTACAGGACTGACAACAGTAATAAACAGGCAGTACAGGACTGACAACAGTAATAAACAGGCAGTACAGGACTGACAACAGTAATAAACAGGCAGTACAGGACTGACAACAGTAATAAACAGGCAGTACAGGACTGACAACAGTAATAAACAGGCAGTACAGGACTGACAACAGTAATAAACAGGCAGTACAGGACTGACAACAGTAATAAACAGGCAGTACAGGACTGACAACAGTAATAAACAGGCAGTACAGGACTGACAACAGTAATAAACAGGCAGTACAGGACTGACAACAGTAAATAAACAGGCAGTACAGGACTGACAACAGTAATAAACAGGCAGTACAGGACTGACAACAGTAATAAACAGGCAGTACAGGACTGACAACAGTAATAAACAGGCAGTACAGGACTGACAACAGTAATAAACAGGCAGTACAGGACTGACAACAGTAATAAACAGGCAGTACAGGACTGACAACAGTAATAAACAGGCAGTACAGGACTGACAACAGTAATAAACAGGCAGTACAGGACTGACAACAGTAATAAACAGGCAGTACAGGACTGACAACAGTAAAATAAACAGGCAGTACAGGACTGACAACAGTAATAAATGGAAACAGGCAGTACAGGACTGACAACAGTAATAAATGAAACAGGCAGTACAGGACTGACAACAGTAATAAACAGGCAGTACAGGACTGACAACAGTAATAAACAGGCAGTACAGGACTGACAACAGTAATAAACAGGCAGTACAGGACTGACAACAGTAATAAATGAAACAGGCAGTACAGGACTGACAACAGTAATAAATGAAACAGGCAGTACAGGACTGACAACAGTAATAAACAGGCAGTACAGGACTGACAACAGTAATAAATGAAACAGGCAGTACAGGACTGACAACAGTAATAAACAGGCAGTACAGGACTGACAACAGTAATAAACAGGCAGTACAGGACTGACAACAGTAATAAACAGGCAGTACAGGACTGACAACAGTAATAAACAGGCAGTACAGGACTGACAACAGTAATAAACAGGCAGTACAGGACTGACAACAGTAATAAACAGGCAGTACAGGACTGACAACAGTAATAAACAGGCAGTACAGGACTGACAACAGTAATAAACAGGCAGTACAGGACTGACAACAGTAATAAACAGGCAGTACAGGACTGACAACAGTAATAAATGAAACAGGCAGTACAGGACTGACAACAGTAATAAATGAAACAGGCAGTACAGGACTGACAACAGTAATAAACAGGCAGTACAGGACTGACAACAGTAATAAACAGGCAGTACAGGACTGACAACAGTAATAAACAGGCAGTACAGGACTGACAACAGTAATAAACAGGCAGTACAGGACTGACAACAGTAATAAACAGGCAGTACAGGACTGACAACAGTAATAAACAGGCAGTACAGGACTGACAACAGTAATAAACAGGCAGTACAGGACTGACAACAGTAATAAACAGGCAGTACAGGACTGACAACAGTAATAAACAGGCAGTACAGGACTGACAACAGTAATAAACAGGCAGTACAGGACTGACAACAGTAATAAACAGGCAGTACAGGACTGACAACAGTAATAAACAGGCAGTACAGGACTGACAACAGTAATAAACAGGCAGTACAGGACTGACAACAGTAATAAACAGGCAGTACAGGACTGACAACAGTAATAAACAGGCAGTACAGGACTGACAACAGTAATAAACAGGCAGTACAGGACTGACAACAGTAATAAATGAAACAGGCAGTACAGGACTGACAACAGTAATAAATACAGGACTGAAACAGGCAGTACAGGACTGACAACAGTAATAAATGAAACAGGCAGTACAGGACTGACAACAGTAATAAACAGGCAGTACAGGACTGACAACAGTAATAAACAGGCAGTACAGGACTGACAACAGTAATAAACAGCAGTACAGGACTGACAACAGTAATAAACAGGCAGTACAGGACTGACAACAGTAATAAACAGGCAGTACAGGACTGACAACAGTAATAAACAGGCAGTACAGGACTGACAACAGTAATAAACAGGCAGTACAGGACTGACAACAGTAATAAACAGGCAGTACAGGACTGAAACAGGCAGGCAGTACAGGACTGACAACAGTAATGAAACAGGCAGTACAGGACTGACAACAGTAATAAACAGGCAGTACAGGACTGACAACAGTAATAAACAGGCAGTACAGGACTGACAACAGTAATAAACAGGCAGTACAGGACTGACAACAGTAATAAACAGGCAGTACAGGACTGACAACAGTAATAAACAGGCAGTACAGGACTGACAACAGTAATAAACAGGCAGTACAGGACTGACAACAGTAATAAACAGGCAGTACAGGACTGACAACAGTAATAAACAGGCAGTACAGGACTGACAACAGTAATAAACAGGCAGTACAGGACTGACAACAGTAATAAACAGGCAGTACAGGACTGACAACAGTAATAAATGAAACAGGCAGTACAGGACTGACAACAGTAATAAACAGGCAGTACAGGACTGACAACAGTAATAAACAGGCAGTACAGGACTGACAACAGTATGAAACAGGCAGTACAGGACTGACAACAGTAATAAACAGGCAGTACAGGACTGACAACAGTAATAAACAGGCAGTACAGGACTGACAACAGTAATAAACAGGCAGTACAGGACTGACAACAGTAATAAACAGGCAGTACAGGACTGACAACAGTAATAAACAGGCAGTACAGGACTGACAACAGTAATAAACAGGCAGTACAGGACTGACAACAGTAATAAATGAAACAGGCAGTACAGGACTGACAACAGTAATAAATGAAACAGGCAGTACAGGACTGACAACAGTAATAAACAGGCAGTACAGGACTGACAACAGTAATAAACAGGCAGTACAGGACTGACAACAGTAATAAACAGGCAGTACAGGACTGACAACAGTAATAAACAGGCAGTACAGGACTGACAACAGTAATAAACAGGCAGTACAGGACTGACAACAGTAATAAACAGGCAGTACAGGACTGACAACAGTAATAAACAGGCAGTACAGGACTGACAACAGTATGAAACAGGCAGTACAGGACTGACAACAGTATGAAACAGGCAGTACAGGACTGACAACAGTATGAAACAGGCAGTACAGGACTGACAACAGTAATAAACAGGCAGTACAGGACTGACAACAGTAATAAACAGGCAGTACAGGACTGACAACAGTAATAAACAGGCAGTACAGGACTGACAACAGTAATAAACAGGCAGTACAGGACTAACAACAGTATTAAATGAAACAGGAAATAGCAGGGTGAACTTGGTGGAGACTCTGAACCAATCACGCCCCGTGTTTATACTCACCACAGTTGTTAAGGGTGAAGAGCGGGTGGCTGGTGGGCAGGGGCTCAGGGACGGTGACGTCGAGTCCAGCTCCCGCTATCTGACCGCTGGACAGGGCTTCATACAGATCCTCCTGGTCTACCACCCCTCCTCTAGCACACACAGCCATCACCATGTTACTGTCTACCACACACAGCCATCATCATGTTACTGTCTACCACACACAGCCATCATCATGTTACTGTCTACCACCCCTCCTCTACCACACACAGCCATCACCATGTCACTGTCTACCACCCCTCCTCTACCACACACAGCCATCACCATGTTACTGTCTACCACCCCTCCTCTACCACACACAGCCATCACCATGTTACTGTCTACCACCCCTGCTCTACCACACACAGCCATCACCATGTTACTGTCTACCACCCCTGCTCTACCACACACAGCCATCACCATGTTACTGTCTACCACACACAGCCATCACCATGTTACTGTCTACCACCCCTGTCTACCACACACAGCCATCACCATGTTACTGTCTACCACACACAGCCATCACCATGTTACTGTCTACCACACACAGCCATCACCATGTTACTGTCTACCACACACAGCCATCACCATGTTACTGTCTACCACCCCTCCTCTACCACACACAGCCATCATCATGTTACTGTCTACCACACACAGCCATCACCATGTTACTGTCTACCACCCCTC
>NC_088413.1:2474679-2487179 GCF_034236695.1 Oncorhynchus nerka | reverse complement strand
TGAGTCTGAGAGAGACTGGAACAGTGTTAGGAGTCAGAGAGAGACTGGAACAGTGTTATGAGTCTGAGAGAGACTGGAACAGTGTTAGGAGTCAGAGAGAGACTGGAACAGTGTTAGGAGTCAGAGAGAGACTGGAACAGTGTTATGAGTCTGAGAGAGACAGGAACAGTGTCAGGAGTCAGAGAGAGACTGGAACAGTGTTATGAGTCTGAGAGAGACTGGAACAGTGTTAGGAGTCAGAGAGAGACTGGAACAGTGTTATGAGTCTGAGAGAGACAGGAACAGTGTTATGAGTCAGAGAGAGACTGGAACAGTGTTAGGAGTCAGAGAGAGACTGGAACAGTGTCAGGAGTCAGAGAGAGACTGGAACAGTGTTATGAGTCTGAGAGAGACAGGAACAGTGTTATGAGTCAGAGAGAGACTGGAACAGTGTTATGAGTCAGAGAGAGACTGGAACAGTGTTAGGAGTCAACAGTGTTAGGAGTCAGAGAGAGACTGGAACAGTGTTATGAGTCTGAGGGGGGGATAGAGAGGGAGAGAGACTGGAACAGTGTTAGGAGTCAGAGAGAGACTGAATGAGTGTATTAAACAGTGTTATGAGTCTGAGGGGGGAATAGAGAGGGAGAGACTGGAACAGTGTTATTTTAATTTTTAATTGTACCTTTATTTAACCAGGCAAGTCAGTTAAGAACAAATTCTTATTTTCAGTCTGAGGGGGGGAATAGAGAGGGAGAGAGAGACTGGAACAGTGTTATGAGTCTGAGGGTGGGATAGAGAGGGAGAGAGACTAGAACAGTGTTATGAGTCTGAGGGGGAATAGAGAGGGAGAGAGACTGGAACAGTGTTATGAGTCTGAGTCTGAGGGGGATAGAGAGGAGAGAGACTGGAACAGTGTTATGAGTCTGAGGGGGATAGAGAGGGAGAGAGACTGGAACAGTGTTATGAGTCTGAGGGGGAATAGAGAGGGAGAGAGACTGGAACAGTGTTATGAGTCTGAGGGGGATAGAGAGGGAGAGAGAGACTGGAACAGTGTTATGAGTCTGAGGGGGATAGAGAGGAGAGAGAGAGAGACTGGAACAGTGTTATGAGTCTGAGGGGGATAGAGAGGGAGAGAGAGACTGGAACAGTGTTATGAGTCTGAGGGGGAGGGATAGAGAGGGAGAGAGAGGGAGAGAGACTGGAACAGTGTTATGAGTCTGAGGGGGAGATAGAGAGGAGAGAGAGACTGGAACAGTGTTATGAGTCTGAGGGGGATAGAGAGGGAGAGAGAGACTGGAACAGTGTTATGAGTCTGAGGGGGAATAGAGAGGGAGAGAGAGACTGGAACAGTGTTATGAGTCTGAGGGGGATAGAGAGGGAGAGAGAGACTGGAACAGTGTTATGAGTCTGAGGGGGATAGAGAGGGAGAGAGAGACTGGAACAGTGTTATGAGTCTGAGGGGGGGAGAGAGAGACTGGAACAGTGTTATGAGTAGAGAGGGAGAGAGAGACTGGAACAGTGTTATGAGTCTGAGGGGGAATAGAGAGTCTGAGGGGGATAGAGAGAGACTGGAACAGTGTTATGAGTCTGAGGGGGATAGAGAGGAGAGAGAGACTGGAACAGTGTTATGAGTCTGAGGGGGATAGAGAGGGAGAGAGAGACTGGAACAGTGTTATGAGTCTGAGGGGGATAGAGAGGGAGAGAGAGACTGGAACAGTGTTATGAGTCTGAGGGGGATAGAGAGGAGAGAGAGAGACTGGAACAGTGTTATGAGTCTGGGGGGGATAGAGAGGGAGAGAGAGACTGGAACAGTGTTATGAGTCTGAGGGGGAGAGGGAGAGAGAGACTAGAGAGGAGAGAGAGACTGGAACAGTGTTATGAGTCTGAGGGGGATAGAGAGGGAGAGAGAGACTGGAACAGTGTTATGAGTCTGAGGGGGATAGAGAGGGAGAGAGACTGGAACAGTGTTAGAGTCTGAGGGGGATAGAGAGGGAGAGAGAGACTGGAACAGTGTTATGAGTCTGAGGGGGATAGAGAGGGAGAGAGAGACTGGAACAGTTATGAGTCTGAGGGGGGATAGAGAGGGAGAGAGAGACTGGAACAGTGTTATGAGTCTGAGGGGGATAGAGAGGAGAGAGAGACTGGAACAGTGTTATGAGTCTGAGGGGGATAGAGAGGGAGAGAGAGACTGGAACAGTGTTATGAGTCTGAGGGGGATAGAGAGGGAGAGAGAGACTGGAACAGTGTTATGAGTCTGAGGGGGGATAGAGAGGGAGAGAGAGAGACTGGAACAGTGTTATGAGTCTGAGGGGGATAGAGAGGGAGAGAGAGACTGGAACAGTGTTATGAGTCTGAGGGGGATAGAGAGGGAGAGAGAGACTGGAACAGTGTTATGAGTCTGAGGGGGATAGAGAGGGAGAGAGACTGGAACAGTGTTATGAGTCTGAGGGGGATAGAGAGGGAGAGAGAGACTGGAACAGTGTTATGAGTCTGAGGGGGATAGAGAGGGAGAGAGACTGGAACAGTGTTATGAGTCTGAGGGGGAGAGGGAATAGAGAGGGAGTGTTAGAGAGAGACTGGAACAGTGTTATGAGTCTGAGGGGGATAGAGAGGGAGAACAGTGTTAGAGTCTGAGGGGGGATAGAGAGGGAGAGAGAGACTGGAACAGTGTTATGAGTCTGAGGGGGATAGAGAGGGAGAGAGAGACTGGAACAGTGTTATGAGTCTGAGGGGGGATAGAGAGGGAGAGAGACTGGAACAGTGTTATGAGTCTGAGGGGGATAGAGAGGGAGAGAGACTGGAACAGTGTTATGAGTCTGAGGGGGATAGAGAGGGAGAGAGAGACTGGAACAGTGTTATGAGTCTGAGGGGAGAGACTGGAACAGTGTTAGAGTCTGAGGGGGATAGAGAGGGAGAGAGAGACTGGAACAGTGTTATGAGTCTGAGGGGGGGATAGAGAGGGAGAGAGAGACTGGAACAGTGTTATGAGTCTGAGGGGGGGATAGAGAGGGAGAGAGAGACTGGAACAGTGTTATGAGTCTGAGGGGGGGATAGAGAGGGAGAGAGACTGGAACAGTGTTATGAGTCTGAGGGGGATAGAGAGGGAGAGGGAACAGAGAGAGAGACTGGAACAGTGTTATGAGTCTGAGGGGGGATAGAGAGGGAGAGAGAGACTGGAACAGTGTTATGAGTCTGAGGGGGGATAGAGAGGGAGAGAGAGACTGGAACAGTGTTATAAGTCTGAGGGGGGATAGAGAGGAGATAGAGAGGGAGAGACTGGAACAGTGTTATGAGTCTGAGGGGGATAGAGAGGGAGAGAGAGACTGGAACAGTGTTATGAGTCTGAGGGGGATAGAGAGGGAGAGAGAGACTGGAACAGTGTTATGAGTCTGAGGGGGGGATAGAGAGGGAGAGAGAGACTGGAACAGTGTTATGAGTCTGAGGGGGGGATAGAGAGGGAGAGAGAGACTGGAACAGTGTTATGAGTCTGAGGGGGGGATAGAGAGGGAGAGAGTCCTGATTGTGATAATATATATTATTATTAATTGTTTTATGATATTTTTATTGATAGGCCTGTTGTTAATGAGTCATTCCTTTGCCAAAGTAAGCTTTGGCAGTATGCACATTGAATTGAGAGAGACTTCTTATCTGTCTGGTCTGGTCAGGGCAAACATGGTCAGTTCTGTTTACCCAAAAGTCAATGATGAACCTCACACGACAACATTTCAGAACGTTCCGTTAGAATGAATGACAACATGATAGGTTAGCCACCATGAATGACTAAAGGACATTAAGTTAAATTAAAGACACGATCCAAAACTTATAGCCTACATAACATGAAATTAAAAGCAACAATAATTAGATTTAACGAATATAATTCTATTAAAAAGTAGGCCAACATACAGAACCAGAACGGCAACAAGAGAAAAGTCTGATCTCACTCACTGTCCAGACTCGCTGAGAATCTTCAGCCCCTCCGGTGGGATCTGTCGCGTGATGTAGACCCGCGGTAGAGACGACATCTCTCTCTGCACGGCGCCCGGTAAACCCCCGGTAATACTTAATGAGTTTAACGGCGCAACGGCGATCCGCTGGAGAGCCACGCGCAGAGCCACGCGACCGCACCACATCGTCGAGGAGAGGAGGTCTGGAGCTTTAGAGAAATGAATTTAATTTAAATCTGTTACAAATGGGACTTAGCAACCTGAGCACCTTTCTGGTGTGTTTCGTATGTGTGTGTTGTTTTTGGCAGGAGTTCAGAGGGGAGGTACCATAGGGGGTTGCCGTTCGGCCAATATGAAGGGAGGGATGGTTGACAGAGATTGCTGGCTTCACACACACACACACACACACACACACACACACACACACACACACACACACACACACACACACACACACACACACACACACACACACACACACACACACGGAGTTTGATCCTGTTGTACATGTAGCTATGTAAGTAAGTAACCACTAACCAGACAGTTGTGTAAAACAGGCTATGAGGCTCAGCCATGATGACCTGTGGTCCACTGTTAACTAATATGGACCACATGACATGAGATAGTCAGTTCTATATAGATCTACTATCTATCTGTTATCTATTGTTACAGTCTAACTAACATCAGGTCTACTGTCTATCTGTTATCTATTGTTACAGTCTAACTAACAACATCAGGTCTACTATCTATCTGTTATCTATTGTTACAGTCTAACTAACTAACATCAGGTCTACTGTCTATCTGTTATCTATTGTTACAGTCTAACTAACAACATCAGGTCTACTGTCTATCTGTTATCTATTGTTACAGTCTAACTAACAACATCAGGTCTACTGTCTATCTGTTATCTATTGTTACAGTCTAACTAACATCAGGTCTACTGTCTATCTGTTATCTATCTGTTATAACAACATCAGGTCTACTGTCTATCTGTTATCTATTGTTACAGTCTAACAACATCAGGTCTACTATCTATCTGTTATCTATTGTTACAGTCTAACTAACAACATCAGGTCTACTATCTATCTGTTATCTATTGTTACAGTCTAACTAACAACATCAGGTCTACTGTCTATCTGTTATCTATTGTTACAGTCTAACAACATCAGGTCTACTATCTATCTGTTATCTATTGTTACAGTCTAACTAAACATCAGGTCTACTGTCTATCTGTTATCTATTGTTACAGTCTAACTAACATCAGGTCTACTGTACTATCTATCTGTTATCTATTGTTACAGTCTAACTAACAACATCAGGTCTACTATCTGTTATCTATTGTTACAGTCTAACTAACAACATCAGGTCTACTCTATCTGTTATCTATTGTTACAGTCTAACTAACAGTCTACATCAGGTCTACTGTCTATCTGTTATCTATTGTTACAGTCTAACTAACAACATCAGGTCTACTGTCTATCTGTTATCTATTGTTACAGTCTAACTAACAACATCAGGTCTACTGTCTATCTGTTATCTATTGTTACAGTCTAACTAACATCAGGTCTATCTATTATCTATTGTTACAGTCTAACTAACAACATCAGGTCTACTGTCTCTGTTATCTATTGTTACAGTCTAACTAACAACATCAGGTCTACTGTCTATCTGTTATCTATTGTTACAGTCTAACTAACAACATCAGGTCTACTGTCTATCTGTTATCTATTGTTACAGTCTAACTAACAACATCAGGTCTACTGTCTATCTGTTATCTATTGTTACAGTCTAACTAACAACATCAGGTCTACTATCTATCTGTTATCTATTGTTACAGTCTAACTAACAACATCAGGTCTACTGTCTATCTGTTATCTATTGTTACAGTCTAACTAACACCATCAGTTACAGTCTAACTAACAACAGGTCTAGGTCTATCTGTTATCTATTGTTATCTATTCAGGTCTACTATCAGTCTATTGTTACAACTAACAACATCAGGTCTACTATCTATCTGTTATCTATTGTTACAGTCTAACTAACAACTATCTGTTATCAGGTCTACTAACAACATCAGGTCTGTTATCTATTGTTACAGTTAGGTCTAGTCTAACTAACAACATCAGGTCTACTGTCTATCTGTTATCTATTGTTACAGTCTAACTAACAACATCAGGTCTACTGTCTATCTGTTATCTATTGTTACAGTCTAACTAACAATCTGTTATCAGGTCTACTGTCTATCTGTTATCTATTGTTACAGTCTAACTAACAACATCAGGTCTACTATCTATCTGTTATCTATTGTTACAGTCTAACTAACATCAGGTCTACTGTCTATCTGTTATCTATTGTTACAGTCTAACTAACACATCAGGTCTACTGTCTATCTGTTATCTATTGTTACAGTCTAACTAACAACATCAGGTCTACTATCTATCTATTGTTACAGTCTATTAACAACATCAGGTCTACTGTCTATCTGTTATCTATTGTTACAGTCTAACTAACAACATCAGGTCTACTGTCTATCTGTTATCTATTGTTACAGTCTAACTAACTAACAACAACATCAGGTCTACTGTCTATCTGTTATCTATTGTTACAGTTACAGTCTAACTAACATCAGGTCTACTGTCTATCTGTTATCTATTGTTACAGTCTAACTAACAACATCAGGTCTACTGTCTATCTGTTATCTATTGTTACAGTCTAACTAACAACATCAGGTCTACTATCTATGTCTGTTATCTATTGTTACAGTCTAACTAACTAACAACATCAGGTCTACTGTCTATCTGTTATCTATCTATTGTTACAGTCTAACTAACAACATCAGGTCTACTGTCTATCTGTTATCTATTGTTACAGTCTAACAACATCAGGTCTACTATCTATCTGTTATCTATTGTTACAGGTCTAACTAACTAACAACATCAGGTCTACTGTCTATCTGTTATCTATTGTTACAGTCTAACTAACAACAACATCAGGTCTACTATCTATCTGTTATCTATTGTTACAGTCTAACTAACAACATCAGGTCTACTGTCTATCTGTTATCTATTGTTACAGTCTAACTAACAACAACATCAGGTCTATCTATTGTTACAGTCTATCTGTTATCTATTGTTACAGTTACTAACTAACAACATCAGGTCTACTATCTGTTATCTATCTATTGTTACAGTCTAACTAACTAACAACATCAGGTCTACTGTCTATCTGTTATCTATTGTTACAGTCTAACTAACTAACAACATCAGGTCTACTGTCTATCTGTTATCTATTGTTACAGTCTAACTAACAACATCAGTCTACTGTCTATCTGTTATCTATTGTTACAGTCAACATCAGGTCTACTCTATTGTTATTGTTATCAGTCTAAGTCTAACAACATCAGGTCTACTGTCTATCTGTTATCTATTGTTACAGTCTAACTAACAACATCAGGTCTACTATCTATCTGTTATCTATTGTTACAGTCTAACTAACAACATCAGGTCTACTGTCTATCTGTTATCTATTGTTACAGTCTAACTAACATCAGGTCTACTATCTATCTGTTATCTATTGTTACAGTCTAACTAACTAACAACATCAGGTCTACTGTCTATCTGTTATCTATTGTTACAGTCTAACTAACTAACAACATCAGGTCTACTGTCTATCTGTTATCTATTGTTACAGTCTAACTAACTAACAACATCAGGTCTACTGTCTATCTGTTATCTATTGTTACAGTCTAACTAACTAACAACATCAGGTCTACTGTCTATCTGTTATCTATTGTTACAGTCTAACTAACAACATCAGGTCTACTGTCTCTGTTATCTATTGTTACAGTCTAACTAACAACAACATCAGGTCTACTGTCTATCTGTTATCTATTGTTACAGTCTAACAGTCTAACAACATCAGGTCTACTATCTATCTGTTATCTATTGTTACAGTCTAACTAACATCAGGTCTACTATCTATCTGTTATCTATTGTTACAGTCTAACTAACAACATCAGGTCTACTGTCTATCTGTTATCTATTGTTACATCAGTCTACTGTCTATCTATCTATTGTTACAGTCTAACAACATCAGGTCTACTATCTATCTGTTATCTATTGTTACAGTCTAACTATCTGTTATCTATTGTTACAGTCTCCCAACATCAGGTCTACTGTCTATCTGTTATCTATTGTTACAGTCTAACTAACAACATCAGGTCTACTGTCTATCTGTTATCTATTGTTACAGTCTAACTAACTAACATAACTGTCTAACATCAGGTCTACTGTCTATCTGTTATCTCTATTGTTACATCTAACTAACAACATCAGGTCTACTGTCTATCTGTTATCTATTCAGTTACAGTCTAACTAACTAACATCAGGTCTACTGTCTATCTGTTATCTATTGTTACAGTCTAACTAACAACATCAGGTCTACTGTCTATCTGTTATCTATTGTTACAGTCTAACTAACAACATCAGGTCTACTGTCTATCTGTTATCTATTGTTACAGTCTAACTAACAACATCAGGTCTACTGTCTATCTGTTATCTATTGTTACAGTCTAACTAACTAACAACATCAGGTCTATCTATTGTTACAGTCTAACTAACAACAACATCAGGTCTACTGTCTATCTGTTATCTATTGTTACAGTCTCCCAACATTAGGATTAGGCCTACAGTAGGATAATTTACTAAAATGAGTGACGTCATCGTTGGGTTTTTCCTGACCATGGGACCTGACCAGGACTAACTCTAGCTTCTAAGGGTCCAAGGGCCAAGAGTACAGGACCCTTAGACCCTCTCATCCTCACCCCCTTACCCTCTCTCCACTCACCTACCCCCTCACCCCCACCACCTCCCTCACCCCTCACCCTTCTTCTCCCTCCCCTCTCCCTCTCCTCCCTTCCCCCCTATTAGTTAAAGAGTCTGAGTTGTAAATGTTTCACTGGGCAGATGAACTTTGACTGTTTGAACAGTGTCTCTGTTTTCTTCTAAAATGTAAAATGGTGTCTTGCAGGTTTTCAATAGGACCAATGATACTATGCACTATGATGCCTGCACTTAATATGGAATCTGGTAAAAAAAAATTGGCCGCAATGTCAAATACAAATCAAAGATGTCAAAGAACAAATCACTTGTCTGGATGTCCCCGAACAATTTTGTTTCAGTTGTTTGTTATATTTTATTATTTCTTTAATAATCTATCAAATAAATATAATTTAAACGTGAACCTTGTCATGTGATCTGGGTAACCCGGAACAGTTCGATGTGTTTTTTTTTTTAAGCTGAACACAACCCTTCATTTGTAACAACAACTCAATGAACCTATCGTACACCGACAGGTAAGATATTTCGTCTCTGAATGACGATTTTTAAAGCGCATTTTTCGCAGCATTCACAAATACCATTATGGACATCCCGTCCTGCAACCATAGGGAGATTTGTGCTTGATAAGTCATGACTTTTCAAGTCTATGGAGGGTTTTTTGCACTGACCCGGTATCAGGCAGTATCAATCAATCAATAAAATGTATTTATAAAGCCTTTCGTTTTTACATCAGCCGATGTACACAGTGTTTTTACAGAAACCCAGCCGAAAACCCCCCAAAACAGCAAGCAATGCAGATGTAGAAATCTAGCTAGTTCTAGCTAACGCCCTTCTGAGTAAGCAGTCAATGCTAAGCTAGGTTAGACATCGTTCCTAGCAAGATAAACACACAAGTTAGTTATTGACAAGGCTTTGAAAAGTTGTCAACCTCAAAATATGTAATATGGTACTACTACTAGTGTTACTGCTACTCTTATAACGTCCTCACGTTATTGTAGCTAGCTACTAGTAGCTAACTGCAGATTTTGGGACCAGGAAGCTAGCTAGTTAGGAAGCCCATTAGCTAGTTAGGAAGCCCATTAGCTAGTTAGGAAGCCCATTAGCTAGTTAGCAAGTCCATTAGCTAGTTAGGAAGCCCATTAGCTAGTTACCCCATTAGCTAGTTAGGAATCCCATCAGCTAGGTAGCAAGCCCATCAGCTAGTTAGCAAGCCCATCAGCTAGTTAGCCAGCCCATTAGCTAGTTAGCAATACTGTTTATTTAGCTAGCTAACTTTACTCAGTTATCAACTTCATTTGGGGTGGTGATGCAGCTAGATAGAAACTTTCAGCTCACTAAACAGAAAGCTTGATGTTGCTAGCTAAGTCGGAAAAACCCTTGTACCTTGACATTGGACAGCTGAGTATCATCATATAGTGAGTGGATTGTTCTGTAGCTTTTGCTGCAGAAAAGGATATCCCGGGGTGACAACATAGTGTTATCAGATGTTACACAGACAAAGCTAGCGAAAGTAATGTATTCTAGAATAACGTGACACAGGTATACCTCCTCTTTTATCTCACCTGTAAGGACAGAACAGTTTCCTTTTTAATCCTGGTCCCCAGAGACCCACCCACAGGGTGTGTAGGCTTTTGTTTACAGCCCAGCACTAACACACCTGATAAACCAACTCGATGGCTGAATAAAAAGTTGGTCCCTCTGGGTCCTGGGGTCCACTCTGGGTCCTGAGGCCCCACTCTGGGTCCTGGGGGTCCACTCTGGGTCCTGGGGTCCACTCTGGGTCCTGAGGCCCCACTCTGGGTCCTGAGGCCCCACTCTGGGTCCTGGGGGTCCACTCTGGGTCCTGGGGGTCCTCTCTGGGTCCTGGGGGTCCTCTCTGGGGTCCTCTCTGGGTCCTGGGATCCACTCTGGGTCCTGGGGGTCCTCTCTGGGTCCTGGGATCCACTCTGGGCCCCACTCTGGGTCCTGGGGGTCCACTCTGGGTCCTGGAATCCACTCTGGGATCCACTCTGGGTCCTGGAATCCACTCTGGTTCGTTTTTGCCCTAGCACTACACAGCTGATTTAAATAACCAACTCCTCATCAAGCTTTGATTATTTGAATCAGTTGTGTACTGCTAGGGGCCCGGGGGAGTCAGGACAGAGTTCATATAACCCTGACATCAGAAGGACTTCTCTCCTCCATGATCTCTCTCAATATCCAGTGCTTCTAGGACCAGTGAGTTTTCCCCTCCTGAGATGTCAGCTGACTCCATGGAGATTGATGACTCCCTGTACAGGTAAATCCCGTACTACCTATTTTAAGTGGGTACAATGACATACCAGTAATAGTTCCAACAAAACATGTTCTAGGTGCTTACTGACTCACAACAACATCATTTGATCTTCCCTCCCTCCCTCTCTCTTCCTAACACCCTCCCTCACACCCTCCCTCCCTCCCTCCCTCCCTCACCCCCTCCCTAACCCCCATCCCTAACCCCCATCCTCCCTTCCCCTCTCCTAACCCCCATCCTCCCTCTCTCCCCTCTTCCTCCTCCCTCCTCCCTCCCTCACCCCCCCCCTAACCCTGATCCTCTCTCCCCCCCTCCCTAACCCTGATCCTCTCTCCCCCCCTAACCCTCACCTCCCTCCCTCTCTCCCCTCTCCCTCCCTCCCTCCTCCCTCCCCCCTCCCCCATCCTCCCTCCCTCTCTCCCTCTCCCTAACCCCCATCCTCCCTCCCTCTCTCTTCCCCCTCCCTCCAGTCGTCAGAGGTATGTCCTGGGGGACAGTGCTATGCAGCAGATGGCTCAGTCTTCTGTCTTCCTCAGTGGAATGGGAGGACTGGGAGTGGAGATCGGTAGGTGGCATACGCATCAAATAACACATAGCATTACATTATGTGACATTACATGACATAGCATGACGGAACATGCCAGAACATGCCATTAAGCGATATGACATAGCATGACAGTACATGCATTAAGCGACATGACATAGCATGATGGTACATGCCAGAACATGCCATTAAGTGACATGACATAGTATGACAGTACATGCCATTAAGCGACATGACATAGCATGACGGAACATGCCAGAACATGCCATTAAGTGACATGACATAGCATGACATAGCATGACGGAACATGCATTAAGCGACATGACATAGCATGACAGTACATGCATTAAGCGATATGACATAGCATGACGGAACATGCCAGAACATGCCACTAAGCGACATGACATAGCATGACAGTACATGCATTAAGCGACATGACATAGCATGATGGTACATGCCAGAACATGCCATTAAGTGACATGACATAGCATGACAGTACATGCATTAAGCGACATGACATAGCATGATGGTACATGCCATTAAGTGACATGACATAGCGTGACGGAACATGCCAGAACATGCCATTAAGCGACATGACATAGCATGACAGTACATGCATTAAGCGACATGACATAGCATGATGGTACATGCCAGAACATGCCATTAAGTGACATGACATAGCATGACAGTACATGCATTAAGCGACATGACATAGCATGATGGTACATGCCATTAAGTGACATGACATAGCGTGACGGAACATGCCAGTACATGCATTAAGCGACATGACATAGCATGATGGTACATGCCATTAAGTGACATGACATAGCGTGACGGAACATGCCAGAACATGCCATTAAGTGACATGACATAGCATGACGGAACATGCCATTAAGCGACATGACAGCGTTCAGTGAGTGTTT
>NC_088413.1:2462179-2469679 GCF_034236695.1 Oncorhynchus nerka | reverse complement strand
GTCTGGTGCACTATATAGGGAATAGAGCCCTGGTCTGGTGCACTATATAGGGAATAGAGCCCTGGTCTGGTGCACTATATAGGGAATAGAGCCCTGGTCTGGTGCACTATATAGGGAATAGGGCCCTGGTCTGGTGCACTATATAGGGAATAGAGCCCTGGTCTGGTGCACTATATAGGGAATAGAGCCCTGGTCTGGTGCACTATATAGGGAATAGGGCCCTGGTCTGGTGCACTATATAGGGAATAGAGTGCAATTTGGGCAGTGCCCTAAGAGGCTCCGTCCCAATAATGTCCTTTCTCCTGAAGTGATCGGATTGGTGGAGGGATGGGCTAGAGGGAGTTTCCGTTTACCGGTCGTGTCCAATCAGATCCATGGAAGTTGAAGTGCACACGTGAGGAGACAGGAGAGATGATTTGGTCTGCGGCCTCGCCCCCCCGCCCCCCGTTACCCCCCCCCCCCCCCCCCCCTGGGAACTAAAAGCATGTCGTCTCTGTTCCCTTGCAGTTCATTGGATGTGACGCGTATGGGATCTGTGTGAGAGTGTTCTGTGACTTCGGGGACCAGTTTGAGGTGTCGGACCCCACTGGAGAGGAAGCCAAGGAGATGTTTATCCAGAACATCACACAGGTACACACACACACACACACACACACACACACACACACACACACACACACACACACACACTCCTCTCTGACCTCTAACCTCTAATCTGTAGGGTAACCCAGGGGTGGTAACCTGTATGGACAGCAGGACCCACGGCCTCCAGACTGGACAGAGTGTTCTCTTCAGAGAGGTCAACGGCATGGACACACTCAACGGCACCTCGCGACAGGTCACAGGTACTGATACGACAGGCTTATGACAGGTCACAGGTACTGATACGACAGGCCTATGACAGGTCACAGGTACTGATACGACAGGTCACAGGTACTGATACGACAGGTCACAGGTACTGATACGACAGGTCACAGGTACTGATACGACAGATCACAGGTACTGATACGACAGGCTTATGACAGGTCACAGGTACTGATACGACAGGCTTATGACAGGTCACAGCTACTGATACGACAGGTCACAGCTACTGATGCGACAGATCACAGGTACTGATACGACAGGCTTATGACAGGTCACAGGTACTGATACGACAGGTCACAGCTACTGATGACAGGTCACAGGTACTGATACGACAGGTCACAGGTACTGACTGATACGACAGGTCACAGGTGCTGATACGCTCACAGGTACTGAACGAGGTCACAGGTACTGATACGACAGGCACAGGTCACAGGTACTGACAGGACAGGTACTGATACGACAGGTCACAGGTACTGATACGACAGGTCACAGGTGCTGATACGACAGGTCACAGGTACTGATACGACAGGTCACAGGTGCTGATACGACAGGTCACAGGTACTGATACGACAGGTCACAGGTACTGATACGACAGGTCACAGGTACTGATACGACAGGCCTATGACAGGTCACAGGTACTGATACGACAGGCTTATGACAGGTCACAGGTACTGATACGACAGGCTGACACAGGCCACAGGTACTGACAGGTCACAGGTACTGATACGACAGACAGGTCACAGGTACTGATATGACAGGTCACAGGTACTGATACGACAGGTACTGATACGACATGACAGGTCACAGGTACTGATACGACAGGTCACAGCTACTGATACGACAGGTCACAGGTACTGATACGACAGGTCACAGGTACTGATACGACAGGCTTATGACAGGTCACAGGTACTGATACGACAGGTCACAGGTACTGATACGACAGGTCACAGGTACTGATACGACAGGTCACAGGTACTGATACGACAGGCCTATGACAGGTCACAGCTACTGATACGACAGGTCACAGGTACTGTTACGACAGGCCTATGACAGGTCACAGCTACTGATACGACAGGTCACAGGTACTGATGACAGGTCACAGGTCACAGGTGATACGACAGGTCACAGGTACTGACAGGTCACAGGTACTGATACGACAGGTTATGACACAGGTACTGATGACAGGTCACAGGTACTGATACGACAGGCTCCTATGACAGGTCACAGGTACTGATACGACAGGTCACAGGTACTGATACGACAGGCCTACAGGTCACAGGTACTGATACAGGTCACAGGTCACAGGTACTGATACGACAGGTCACAGGTACTGATACGTCAGGTACTGAACAGGCCTATGACAGGTCACAGGTACTGATACGACAGATGACAGGTCACAGGTACTGATACGACAGGTCACAGGTACTGACAGGTCACAGGTACTGATACGACAGTCCTATGACAGGTCACAGGTACTGACGACAGGTCACAGGTACTGATACTCTATGACAGGTCACAGGTACTGATGACAGGCCTATAACAGGTCACAGGTACTGATACGACAGGTCCAGGTATGACAGGTCACAGGTACTGATAGGACAGGCCTATGACAGGTCACAGGTACTGATACGACAGGCTATGACAGGTCACAGGTACTGATAGGACAGGCCTACAGGTCACAGGTACTGATACGACAGGTCTATGACAGGTCACAGGTACTGATAGGACAGGCCTATGACAGGTCACAGGTACTGATGACAGGTCACAGGTACTGATACGACAGGCCACAGGTATGACAGGTCACAGGTCTGATACGACAGGTCACAGGTACTGATACGACAGGCCTATGACAGGTCACAGGTACTGATACGACAGGTCACAGGTACTGATGACAGGTCACAGGTACTGATACGACAGGTCACAGGTACTGATACGACAGGCCTATGACAGGTCACAGGTACTGATACGACAGGTCACAGGGCCACAGGTACTGATACGACAGGCCTATGACAGGTCACAGGTACTGATACGACAGGTCACAGGTACTGATACGACAGGTCACAGGTACTGATACTATGACAGGTCACAGGTACTGATACGACAGGTCACAGGTACTGATACGACAGGCTTATGACAGGTCACAGGTACTGATACGACAGGTCACAGGTACTGATACGACAGGTCACAGGTACTGATACGACAGGCCACAGGTACTGATACGACAGGCCACAGGTACTGATACGACAGGTCACAGGTACTGATACGACAGGTCTATGACAGGTCACAGGTACTGATACGACAGGTCACAGGTACTGATACGACAGTCCTATGACAGGTCACAGGTACTGATACGACAGGTCACAGGTACTGATACGACAGGCCTATGACAGGTCACAGGTCCTGATACGACAGGTCTATGACAGGTCACAGGTACTGATACGACAGGTCTATGACAGGTCACAGGTACTGATACGACAGGTCACAGGTACTGATACGACAGGCCTATGACAGGTCACAGGTACTGATACGACAGGCCTATGACAGGTCACAGGTACTGATACGACAGGCCTATGACAGGTCACAGGTACTGATACGACAGGCCTATGACAGGTCACAGGTACTGATACGACAGGCCTATGACAGGTCACAGGTACTGATACGACAGGTCACAGGTACTGATACGACAGGTCACAGGTACTGATACGACAGGTCACAGGTACTGATACGACAGGCTTATGACAGGTCACAGGTACTGATACGACAGGCCACAGGTACTGATACGACAGGTCACAGGTACTGATACGACAGGCCACAGGTACTGATACGACAGGCTTATGACAGGTCACAGGTACTGATACGACAGGTCTATGACAGGTCACAGGTACTGATACGACAGGCCTATGACAGGTCACAGGTACTGATACGACAGGTCACAGGTACTGATACGACAGGTCACAGGTACTGATACGACAGGTCACAGGTACTGATACGACAGGCTTATGACAGGTCACAGGTACTGATACGACAGTCCTATGACAGGTCACAGGTACTGATACTACAGGTCAATGACAGGTCACAGGCAGGAGAAGGTTGTATCACTGTTGATAATAATGTGTGTCTGTGCCAGTCCTCTCTCCCTACAGTCCTCTGATAATAATGTGTCCTCTCTCCTCAGTCCTCTCTCCCTACAGTCCTCTGATAATAATGTTTCCTCTCTCCTCAGTCCTCTCTCCCTACAGTTTCAGCGTAGGGGACACATCGTGTCTGCAGCCCTATGCACACGGAGGCTTCTTCCTGCTGGTCAAAACCCCCAGAACGTACAGCTTCGTAAGTAACACGACCGCAACACGACCACAGTACGACCGCAACACGACCGCAGTACAACATTCATTAAACGACATAACACCGCGTTTAAATGGTTTACACTGAAAGGAACATTCCATCTTTCAGGATATTTGTTTTTATTCGTCCGCTGTTGATACAGTCTCAAAATGTCAGTCATCAAGTTGTCCAGATCTAGTTTCCAGAAAGCATCGTACGGCGTTATACTGCCTCATACGGTGTCATACTGCCTCATACGGTGTCATACTGCCTCATACGGTGTCATACTGCCTCTTACTGCCGTCATACTGCCGTCATACGGTGTCATACTGCCGTCATACTGCCTCATACGGTGTCATACTGTCTCATACGGTGTCATACTGCCTCATACTGCGTCATACTGCCTCATACTGCCGTCATACTGCCGCATACAGTGTCATACTGCCTCATACTGCCGTCATACTGCCGCATACGGTGTCATACTGCCGCATACGGTGTCATACTGCCATCATACTGCCGTCATACTGCCTCATAAGGTGTCATACTGCCGCATACGGTGTCATACTGCCGCATACGGTGTCATACTGCCTCATACGGTGTCATACTGCCTCATACGGTGTCATACTGCCTCATACGGTGTCATACTGCCTCATACGGTGTCATACTGCCTCATACGGTGTTATACTGCCTCATAAGGTGTCATACTGCCGCATACGGTGTCATACTGCCGCATACGGTGTCATACTGCCGCATACGGTGTCATACTGCCTCATACGGTGTCATACTGCCTCATACGGTGTCATACTGCCTCATACGGTGTCATACTGCCTCATACGGTGTCATACTGCCGCATACGGTGTCATACTGCCTCATACGGTGTCATACTGCCGCATACGGTGTCATACTGCCTCATACGGTGTCATACTGCCTCATACGGTGTCATACTGCCGCATACGGTGTCATACTGCCTCATACGGTGTCATACTGCCTCATACTGCCGTCATACTGCCTCATACGGTGTCATACTGCCGTCATACTGCCGCATACGGTGTCATACTGCCTCATACTGCCGTCATACTGCCGCATACGGTGTCATACTGCCGCATACGGTGTCATACTGCCATCATACTGCCGTCATACTGCCTCATAAGGTGTCATACTGCCGCATACGGTGTCATACTGCCGCATACGGTGTCATACTGCCTCATACGGTGTCATACTGCCTCATACGGTGTCATACTGCCTCATACGGTGTCATACTGCCTCATACGGTGTCATACTGCCTCATACGGTGTTATACTGCCTCATAAGGTGTCATACTGCCGCATACGGTGTCATACTGCCACATACGGTGTCATACTGCCTCATACGGTGTCATACTGCCTCATACGGTGTCATACTGCCTCATACGGTGTCATACTGCCGCATACGGTGTCATACTGCCTCATACGGTGTCATACTGCCGCATACGGTGTCATACTGCCTCATACGGTGTCATACTGCCTCATACGGTGTCATACTGCCTCATACGGTGTCATACTGCCGCATACGGTGTCATACTGCCTCATACTGCCGTCATACTGCCTCATACGGTGTCATACTGCCGTCATACTGCCGCATACGGTGTCATACTGCCTCATACGGTGTCATACTGCCGCATACGGTGTCATACTGCCTCATACGGTGTCATACTGCCTCATACGGTGTCATACTGCCGCATACGGTGTCATACTGCCTCATACGGTGTCATACTGCCTCATACGTTGTCATACTGCCTCATACTGCCATCATACTGCCGTCATACTGCCGCATACGGTGTCATACAGCCTCATACGGTGTCATACAGCCTCATACGGTGTCATACTGCCGCATACGGTGTCATACTGCCTCATACGGTGTCATACTTCCTCATACTGCCTCATACGGTGTCATACTGCCTCATACGTTGTCATACTGCCTCATACTGCCATCATACTGCGTCATACTGCCGTCATACAGCCTCATACGGTGTCATACAGCCTCATACGGTGTCATACTGCCGCATACGGTGTCATACTGCCTCATACGGTGTCATACTGCCTCATACGGTGTCATACTGCCTCATACGGTGTCATACTTCCTCATACTGCCTCATACGGTGTCATACTGCCTCATACGTTGTCATACTGCCTCATACTGCCATCATACTGCCGTCATACTGCCGTCATACAGCCTCATACGGTGTCATACAGCCTCATACGGTGTCATACTGCCGCATACGGTGTCATACTGCCTCATATGGTGTCATACTGCCTCATACGGTGTCATACTGCCTCATACGGTGTCATACTTCCTCATACTGCCTCATACGGTGTCATACTGCCTCATACGTTGTCATACTGCCTCATACTGCCATCATACTGCGTCATACTGCCGTCATACAGCCTCATACGGTGTCATACTGCCGCATACGGTGTCATACTGCCTCATACGGTGTCATACTGCCTCATACGGTGTCATACTGCCTCATACGGTGTCATACTGCATCATTCTGCCTCATACTCCCTAGTGGTTAGAGCGTTGGACTTGTAACCGGAAGGTTGCAAGTTCAAATCCCCGAGCTGACAAGGTACAAATCTGTCGTTCTGCCCCTGAACAGGCAGTTAACCCACTGTTCCTAGACCAGTTAACCCCGTCATTGAAAAAAAGAATTTGTTCTTAACTGACTTGCCTAGTTAAATGAAGGAAAAAAATAAATAAAATACTGCCTCTTACTGCCTCATACTGCCTCATACTGCCTCATACTGAAACACACACCAAAAGACTGCCTCATACGGTGTCATACTGTCTCGTACTGTGGCACCAATACACAGTTTGCAGTGGACTTTTCCTTAAACGTCTCTGTCCGTGTCTCTGTCCGTGTCTCTGTCCGTGTCTCTGTCCGTGTCTCTGTCCGTGTCTCTGTCCGTGTGTCTCTGTCCGTGTGTCCGTGTGTCTCTCTGTCTCTGTCCGTGTGTCCGTGTGTCTCTCTGTCTCTGTCCGTGTGTCTCTCTGTCTCTGTCCGTGTGTCTCTCTGTCTCTGTCCGTGTGTCTCTGTCCGTGTGTCTCTGTCCGTGTGTCTCTGTCCGTGTGTCTCTGTCCGTGTGTCTCTGTCCGTGTGTCTCTCTGTCTCTGTCCGTGTCTCTGTCCGATTCTCTGTCCGTGTCTCTGTCCGTGTCTCTGTCCGTGTGTCTCTGTCCGTGTGTCTCTGTCCGTGTCTCTGTCCGTGTCTCTGTCCGTGTCTCTGTCCGTGTCTCTGTCCGTGTGTCTCTGTCCGTGTCTCTGTCCGTGTCTCTG